>NW_026606175.1:1257500-1350000 GCF_029834395.1 Sorex fumeus
TCCACTGGGTGTGCAACTGAAATTTCTAAGCAGGCCAACGCCGAGAAGACACAGGGTGGAGTGGTTAAGGATGGGGGCTCGCGGTTAAGGAGTCAATGCATCGAGGTGTGTTGGGTAGGGAACGTCCTGCTTTCCAACCACACCACAGAGACTGGCCCACATCCAAAAGAACAAAAGCAACCGGTGCTGGCGCGGATGTGGCGAGAAAGGGACCCTCCTTCACTGCTGGTGGGAATGCCGGCTGGTACAACCCTTTTGGAAAACAGTATGGATGTTCCTCAAAAAATTAGAAATTGAGCTCCCATTTGACCCAGCAATACCACTCCTGGGAATATATCCCAGAGAGGCAAAAAGGTATAGTCGAAGTGACATCTGCAATTGTTTGTTCATTGCAGCACTCTTTACCATAGCCAGAAACTGGAAGAAACCTGAGTGCCCCAGAACAGATGACTGGTTAAAGAAACTTTGGTACATCTACACAATGGAGTACGATGCAGCTTTTAGAAAAGATGAAGTCATGAAATTTACATACAAGTGGTACTACATGGAAAGTATCATGTTAAGAGAAATGAATCAGAAAGAGAGTGACAGACATAGAAAGATTGCATTCATCTGCAGAACATAAAGTAACAAAATAGGAGACTAACACCCAAGAATGGCCGAGATTAGTACCAGGAATCTTACTCCATGGCTTGGAGGCCAGCCACACACGCTAAGGGAAAAGGGAGCTCAGATAGAGAAGGGAGCACCAAGTCAAGGGTGTTGGGAGGATCCTCCCAGGATGGGAGAAGCACGCTGAAAGTAGACTCTAGACCAAACATGACTGCCACTCAATGCCTCTCTTGCAAACCACAGCACCCAAAAGGAGAGAGAGAAGAAAAGGGAATGCCCTGCACAGAGGCAGGGTGGGATGGGAGGGATGGGGGGGTGGGAGGGATGGTATCAGAATATGGTGTTGGGACCCGTGGTGTTGGAAAATGGGCACTGGTGGAGGGATGGGTGTTTGACCATTGTATAATTGAAACCCAAGCACAAAAATTTGTAAGTCTACAACTCTACCTCATAGTGTTTCCCTAATAAAAATTAAATAAATAAATAAATTTCCAACCATTCCTCATGCCCCATACGCAGGTCTTTGGTTTTGAAAATTTCTAAAGTAGAGTGGAGTCAAAGATATTTTTAAAAACGAATTTAGAAGGAGAGAGAAAGAAACAGAGAGACAGAGAGGCAGAGACGGGGGTGGGGGGATCTGTCTTCCAAGTACAATTCCAAGTTACTTCCGAGTAACTTGTCTGTCTTCTTTATCTTGGACGGGTTTAGGACTACCAAACTGGTTTGTGAATTTGAAAAAGTGGTGTTTGCACAGGAAGCATGCAGCTTGTGAGCCCAAGGGCAGAGGAACACCAACCTTGACTCCAAAGATCACCACCAACACCAACACCACCATCAGCATCATCAGCTCCATCACCGTGTATAACATCACCAGCATCACCATCACCATCATGACCACCATCACCAACTGTCGTCACCACCATCACCATCATCATCACCGTCACCAACACCATCTACACCATCATCATCACCATCACCACCAACACATCACCACCATCACCATCACCATCACCATCATCCCAATCACCATCACCATCATCACCATCACCATCATCACCATCACCATCATCACCATCACCACCATCATCACCACCATCACCACCACTATCACCATCAACACCACCATCATCAACATAATCACCACCATCACCACCATCACCACCATCACCAACAACACCATCACCACAACTATCATCATTACTACCACCGACACCATCATCATCACCATAACCACCACAATCATCACCACCATCACCAACTGTCATCACCACCATCACCATCATCATCACCGTCACCAACACCATCAACACCATCATTATCACCATCACCACCATCACCATCATCCCAATCACCATCACCATCATCACCATCACCATCATCACCATCACCACCATCACCACCACCATCACCATCACCATCAACACCAGCATCATCAACATAATCACCACCATCACCACCATCACCAACAACACCATCACCACCATAACTATCATCATTACTACCACCGACACCATCATCATCACCATAACCACCACAATCATCACCACCATCACCAGCTGTCATCACCACCATCACCATCATCATCACCGTCACCAACACCATCAACACCATCATCATCATCATCACCACCAACACATCACCACCATCACCATCATCCCAATCACCATCATCACCATCACCATCATCACCATCACCGTCATCACCATCACCACCATCACCACCACCATCACCATCACCATCAACACCAGCATCATCAACATAATCACCACCATCACCACCATCACCAACAACACCATCACCACCATAACTATCATCATTACTACCACCGACACCATCATCATCACCATAACCACCACAATCATCACCACCATCACCAACTGTCATCACCACCATCACCATCATCATCACCGTCACCAACACCATCAACACCATCATCATCACCATCACCACCAACACATCACCACCATCACCATCATCATCACCGTCACCAACACCATCAACACCATCATCATCACCATCACCACCAACACATCACCACCATCACCATCATCCCAATCACCATCACCATCATCACCATCACCATCATCACCATCACCATCATCACCATCACCACCATCACCACCACCATCACCACCACTATCACCATCAACACCAGTATCATCAACATAATCACCACCATCACCAACAACACCATCACCACCATAACTATCATCATTACTACCACCGACACCATCATCATCACCATAACCACCACAATCATCACCACCATCACCAACACCGTCATCACCACCATCACCATTAACACCAATACCACCATCACCATCACCACCATCACATCACCATCATCACCACCATCATCATCATGATCACCACCATCACCATCATCACCACCACCATCACCATCACCACATCACCATCACCACCACTATCACCATCACCAACACTGTGGGAAGCTGGCCTTTTAACTGACCAAGGGCCTATGTGCCTGTGCTAGGTATGGTTATCTTGACCTACGTGACCCGTGGCAGGCAAAGCCTGTGCTATGGATGGTTATTTTGAGAAAACATCTGTCATGGCTAACAAGAAGTAACTGACAATGATTAACCTGGTATGTGAAAACGTATAAATTTTGTAATGCCTGAAATGTATAGACTTTGTAACCTTCCTAACCATATATGGACATGACCCTCTTTGTGAAACTGCATTGTGCTTTTCCTGTGCTGATAGGTATTTAAGCCCCTGCTGCCCTGAATAAAGTTCTGTCCTGCCCTATCCTATCTGCTGTCCTGTCCCTTTTTCTCTGTTTCTAAACTGCATAATGTCTCTTGTGTCTTGTGTTCATTCGGTCGGTCCCTCCCTGCACCTATGGACCCTAGGCCACCTCCATAGGCCGAAGAGTGGTCTGGTAGGGCCCCCCCGCACAACACCATCAACACCACCATCATCACTATAATCACCACCATCACCAACACTGCCATCATCACCATCACGATCATCATCAGCATCACCACCATCACCATCACCACCATCATCACCACCATCACCAACACCGTCATCACCACCATCACCATTGACACCAATACCACCATCACCACCATCACCATCAGCACTACCATCATCATCACCATGATCACCACCATCACCATCCCCACCATCACCATCACCAACACCATCAACACCACCATCACCATAATCACCACCATCACCATCACCACCATCACCATCACCACCACTAATACCATCACCATAATCACCACCATCATCACCACCACCATCACCATCACCATCACCACAATCACCACAATCACCATCACCATAATCACCACCATCATCATCACCATCACCACCATCACCACTATCACCATCACCATCACCATAATCACCACCATCACCATCACCATAATCACCACCATCATCATCACCACCATCACCGCTATCACCACCATCACCACCACTATCACCATCACCAACACCATCAACACCACCATCACCATAATCACCACCATCATCATCACCATCACCACCATCACCATCACCATAATCACCACCATCACCATCACCATAATCACCACCATCATCATCACCACCAACACCAAAAACACCACCATCATCACCATAATCACCTCCATCACCATTACCACGATCACCATCACCACCATCATCACCAGCACTATCACCACCATCATCATCACCATCATCACTATCATCATCACCACCATCGCCACCATCACATCACCATCATCACCACCATGATCACCATCACCATCACCACTATCATCCTCAATATCACTATCACCAGCATCACCATCACCACCATCATCACCATCACCAGCATCACCACATCACCCACATCATCACCACCACCACAGCACCATCATCACCACAGTCATCATCACCATGATCACCATGATCACCACCATCACATCACCATCATCACCACCATCATCACCATGATCACCATCACCACCATCACCACCATCACCACCACTATCACGGTCACTGACACCATCACCACCACCATCAGCACCATAATCACCACCATCATCACCATGATCACCATCACCACCATCACCACCACTATCACGGTCACTGACACCATCACCACCACCATCAGCACCATAATCACCATCACCACCATCACCCACACCAACATCATCATTATTACCAACACCATCATTATCACCATCACCAATGAACACCAATACCACCATCACCATCACCACCAACACCATCAGCATCACCATCCCCTTCCCCATCATCACCATCTGCACTATCACCGCCATCACCATCACCACCATCACCATCACCATCCCCAACACCATATTCTGATACCATCTCCATCAACCTTCAGCCATCGCTTCTCTCCCCATGCCAGCATCTCCTCCGCTACCATCCCGGCCTTCTCCAACACCAACTCAACGTCGCCCGTGTACACCTCCAACATCTCAGGTACCAAGACACCAATACCGACATCCCCTACAATACCACCACCTCCAACATCTCCATGACCAGCACAGCCGCACACCTCCAACACCTCAGCCACCTCCTGCTCCTCGACTAATGTTGTTACACTACAAATATATTTCCTATTCTTGTCCCAGTGTTATCGAGGGCTGGAGCGATAGCACAGCGGTAGGGAGTTTGCCTTGCACGCAGCCAACATGGCAGACCCGAGTTCAATTCCACCGCCCCTCTGGGAGAGCCTGAAAAGCTACCAACAGTATCTTGCCCGCACGGCAGAGCCTGGCAAGCTACCCCGTGATGTATTCGATATGCCAAACACGGTAACAACAAAGTCTCCAATGGAGACATTACTGGGGCCACTCAAGCAAATCGATGAACAACGGGAGGACAGTGACAGTGGCAGTGCCTCTCCCAGTATCACTGTCAGAGCTGGCCCAGCCGACATGCATACGGAAGTCTGTGTATGTTGGCTGTAATAATACGCGATATAATAGTATACAGCCATAAAACTAGAACTCAGCAGATTATAGTTTATTTTCTGCCCCATCGGGGAACACAAGATATAGTTAAAAACCGCGCGTGTCCCAAAAACAAACCAAAAAAGGAAGGACTGAGTAGCACAGCACCCAATAAGAAAATGAACTCAGAGAGCGAGTGAACAAAAGAGAGAGACACAGAGAGACAGAGAGAGAGAGAGACAGAGAGAGGGACTAACTTGCCCGTGATTATGATCCCAGAACTTCAGTCTAACTAGGTGACCTGGTTTCCATCCACCTTGTAGATAATATTAGGTGCAGTCACAATTGTGTGTCCCCTCCCCACTAGGCTCAGCTCACCTGTAGCAAGTGGGATGCTGAGATCAGACCACTCTTCACCCACAGAACGAACATCACATCAACCCTTAAAAGTGACCTTCAGAAGTTCTCACGGAGCCAAAGAAATGTCCCAACCCGAGCCACACCAGCGCCCTTGTAGTCAGACCACGGAGACACTGGCTGTCCTTCATGGGCCCTGGCTAAGAACCCTGACCTCGTCTCATACTCACGGGCAACTACTCACTTCACAATGACAATGATAACACTGTGTGTCTTTCGGAGGCTTATAAAAAAAACACCCCAACAATTGTGATTCTGTCTGACAGATGCCACTTTTTTTAAAAATTTTTCTTCCTCAGAAGCTCAGAAAGAGCTTTGTTTTTCTTCCGTGTTTTTTTTTTCCTTTTTGTTTTGTTTGTTTGCGGGACACAACCGGAGATCAGGGCCGGAAAGATAGCACAAGGGTTTAGTTGCTTGCCTTGGATGCAGCCAACCCTGGTCCAATGCCTGGCACCACTTATGGTCTCTAAAATACCAACAAGGGGGACCCCAGAGCACAGAGGAAGGAATGAGCGCAGAACACCAACTGATATGAGAAAGGAAAGGAGGGAAAGACAAAAAGAAAGAGGGAAAGGAAGGAAGAAAGAAAGGGAGGGAGGGAGGGAGGGAGGGAGGGAGGGAGGGAGGGAGGGAGAAAGGGAGGGAGGGAGGGAGAGAATGAGGGAGGAAGTAAGGAAGGAAGGAAGGAGGGAGGGAGGGAGGGAGGGAGGGAGGGAGGATGGAAGGGAGGAAGGGAGGAAGTAAGGAAGGAAGGAAGGAGGGAGGGAGGGAGGGAGGGAGGGAGGGAGGACGGGAAGGAGGGAGAAAGCAAGGGAAGGAAGGAGGGAAGGAAGGAAGGAAGGAAGGAAGGAAGGAAGGAAGGAAGGAAGGAAGGAAGGAAGGAGGGAGGGAGGGAGGGAGGGAGGAAGGAAGGAAGGAAGGAAGGAAGGAAGGAAGGAAGGAAGGAAGGAAGGAGAAAGCAAGGGAAGGAAGGAAGGAAGGAAGGAAGGAAGGAAGGAAGGAAGGAAGGAAGGAGGGAGGGAGGGAGGGAGGGAGGGAGGGAAGGAAGGAAGGAAGGAAGGAAGGATGGGAGGGAGGGAGGAAGCAAGGGAAGGAAGGAGGGAAGGAAGGAAGGAAGGAAGGAAGGAAGGAAGGAAGGAAGGAAAAAAGGAAGGGAGGGAGGAAGGAAGAGAGGGAGGGAGGGAGGGAGGGAGGGAGGAAGGGAGGGAGGGAGGAAGGAAGGAACGAGGGAAAAAGGAACGAGGGGAAAAAGGAAGGAAGGAAAAAAGGAAGGAAGGGAGGAAGGAAGGAAAAAGGAACGAGGGGAAAAACGAAGGAAGGAAAAAAGGAAGGAAGGGAGGAAGGAAGGGTATAATCACGGCAGAGTGCAGCAGAGTAGGTCCAAACAGAAGCTACATTCATGACCAATAATTATCGCCAGCGTAAGCACAGACAGTATCTGTCCCAGAGCCTTGCAGGTGGGGAGTGGGGGGTGCCCGCACACAGACCTCCAGGCGTGTCAGACAGGCAAGCTGCGACGGTATTCCACACTACGATAACGCTTCAAGGCAGCCTCGCCATAGAATTTCATGTTGACGACACAAGATCTTGGTGCTCCTGGGGGTCCTCAGAGCCATCTCAGTTCTCCCCGGCCAGTGCGCCAACAAGGTCCCTGGAACAGAGAGAAAAGACAGATTAATGTTTTCATTAACGTCGTCACTGCTATAATCCCCGACTTCCCAATGTGCCACCAGTAGATGCATCCATCCTACGTCCAATAATTTCAGTCAGCGGCTGAAGCGATAGTCCAGCGGGGAGGGCGTTGCCCTTGCACGCGGCCAACCCGGGTTCGATTCCCAGCATCCCCTAGGGTCCCCCGAGCACCGCCAGGAGTCATTCCTGAGTGCAGAGCCAGGAGGGACCCCTGAACATCGCCGGGTGGGACCCACAAAGCAAAAACTTAGTAATAATTTCAATCCAAGACTTGACTGAATTCGTTGATGCCAACTATTTCCATGATGGAATCCAATGATTCCAATGATGGGACCCAACGGAATCCAGAAACTCCAATGAAACCTTTAACGATTTCCAAGGAAAAGACCCCAAGGAATAGTGGCCAGAAATCCCAACGGGATCCCACGTGAGTCTGTTGAGCACATAGACCAGGCATGAGCTCTGGAGAAGGAAAATCAATTCCAGGGATTGAGACCACACAGTGGACTCCCGCCTTCAATAAAAGTACGCTCTTGGGGATGGAGCGATAGCACAGAGGGGAGGGCGTTTGCCTTGCACGCGGCTGACCTGAGTTCAATTCCCAGCATCCCATAGGGTCCCCTGAGCACTGCCAGCAGCAATTCCTGAGTGCAGAGCCAGGAGGAACCCCTGTGCATTGCTGGGTGTGATCCCAAAAGCAAACTAAATAAAGAAATAAAAATTAAAAGTAAAAGGCTCAATGGAAAACCTGTGTCACCCACATCTGACTCTCTGGATTCTACAAAAATCTGCCACTGTCAGAAACAATACCCCGGGTATTAGCCTACTGGGACTCTGTGTACAAGACACAGAGAAATTTGAGGCTGGAGCGATAGCACAGCAGGAAGGGCATTTGCCTTGCACGCGGCCGACCCAGGTTCGATTCCCAGCATCCCATAATGGTCCCCTGAGCACCAGCTAGGAGTAACTCCTGAGTGCAGAGCCAGGATGAGCCCCTGATCATCACCGGGCCCAAACACAAAGGTAAAAGGTAAAGGTAAAGGCCCTCCCGTTGATTGTCGATTTGCTCGAGTGGGCCCAGTAACGTCTCCATTGGAGACTTTGTTGTTACTGTGTCTGGCATATCGAATACTCTCGGTAGCTTGCCGGGCTCTCCGAATGAAAAACAAAAACAGAACAAAACAAAAAAAGAACTTTTACCATAAAGAAAAAAAAAAGAAGCAGAGACCAAAATAGAAAACCAGAAATAGATGTTAAAAGAGGGAGGGGGAAAAAAAGATAATTTCAGAGCATTTCATCTGCTTGTGAATCGGTAGGATAATCCAGCAATGTTTACTGGCTCCTTTGAGGATAACTGCTGAGTCAGAACTGACCTGTTTAGTCTCTAAAGTAAATGGGAGAATGGCGTGAATTTTGGTCGATTCTTGAAACTTGCTTTTTTTTTTCAAGTTGTCAGTGACAGGAAGCGTCTGGCTTTGGGGTGTCTTTGAGACCCCCCGTCCTTGGCCTGTGCACGGATGTTCAGATTAGCACCAAGCAAAGCCACACGTACTCTGATTTTCGGGGACTACACTTCCCTTTTTCCTCTCGAACAGAACAATCTCCCAGACTACATCCACTTCTGAGTAAGACGACGATTTAATAAAACTTCTATTTCGGTCTTGGACCGTCTCCCAAGTTTATGCAATGCTGCCATTGTTTAATTTTTAGCATTTTGAACTTCAAGGGGAGTGGAAAAAAGAAACCAAGGAGGAGAAAAATTTCCACTTAGAATTTTCAAAAAATTCCCCCAAAAATGTGCATGATTGTGGTTTTTTTTTTTTTTTGGTTGTTGTTGTTACAGAATTCTATTCTTCAGAGATCATCCCAACTTTTTGGGTACATTCTGAAGAGATTCACTTCCTGCCTGTATTGCTTATTTTTACCTGAAATTTTATAACATTATCCTATGGTAAATAGTTGGAAGGGTTCTCAGTAAACTTAGATATGAACTCCCGGGGGCTGGAGCGATACCACAGCGGGGAGGGCGTTTGCCTTGCACGCGGCCGACCGGGGTTCGATTCCCAGCATCCCATATGATCCCTTGAGCACCGCCAGGAGTAGTAATTTCTGAGTGCAGAGCCAGGAGCAACCCCAGTGCATAGCCAGGTGGGACCCAAAAAGCAAAACAAAAAAAAAAAGAAATGAACTCCCCTCTGATCCAGTAATTTCCCTTTTGGATATCTCTCCCCAGGACAGATAAACAGTCTTTTCAAAGAGCAACATGCACACCATATTCACTGCATCGCCCAAGAACAATAGCTAAGATTCACAATCAAGGGGCTGGAGCCATAGCACAGCGGGGAGGGCGTTTGCCTTGCATGCGGCTGACCTGGGTTCGATTCCCAGCATCCCATAGGGTCCCCCGAGTACCGCCAGGAGTCATTCCTGAGTCAGAGCCAGGAGAAATCCCTGTGCAGTGCCAGGTGTGACCCAAAATGGAAAAAAAAGACTCACAATCAACCCAGATATCACAGGACCAATCAATGGATCATCAAGATGTGGTGATTTGATGTATAAGGAAAAGGAGAGAGAAAGAGAGAGAGAGAGAGAGAGAGCAGGAAGATAAGTGTCTCCCGTAGAGGGAGGCTGGGGGGAAGGGGAGGGGTGGGGGTTGGGGATGGTGGTGGGGAACCTGGGGACATTGGTGGTGAGAAATGTACACTGGAGGAGAGATGGGTGCTGGGTCATTGTATGACTGAAACCCAACCATGAACAGCTGTGTCAGGGTCTAGCTCATGGATATCCAATTAAAATTTGGATAGCCATGAGATAGACCTGGTTGTCCTCGCCGGGGCCCCTTGGAGGGGGGCGGGTTGAGTTTCCCTCCCCGCCCTGAGCAGAGCCCCGGCTGCCGAAGACCTCCAGAACCAGCCACCACCATGTTGAGACCACTCTCCACACGCATGAAGGTACCGGCAGAGGAACAAAGGCATGCGGGTCCCGGGGCCAAGATCTCCAAGCCTGCTCGGATCAGGACTGAGCATCCTCCACCCAGATCCTCCAAATTCCAGTAGGTGGGGATCATAACCAGCAACTGGCCCCCTGGCGCCGTGTAATTCCATCAACGGCCAAGACCCAGAGACTATAAAACCCAGCTCCCGGAAGCATGTGGCCACATTTGTGGCCGCGCGACATCTTATTATCTCATTCGTACTTTGGACAACCTGGAGGGCTACGGAATGTAACCTGCCCACACGGCAGAGTCTGGCAAACTCCCCGTGGCGTACCCAATATGCCAAATACCAGTAACAATGATGGGTCTCATTCTCCTAACCCTGAAAGAGCCTTGAATATGGCACTTTCTAAAAATCTTAGGGCTAGGACGAAGGAGACGTTACTGGGGCCTGCTTGAGGCAATCAACGAACAACAGGATGAAAGTGATGATCCTGATTGTTTAAAAAAAAAAGTCATGCCTGGGACTGGAGCGATAGCAGAATGGGTAGGGTGTTTGCCTTACACGCGGCCGACCCGGTTTCAATTCCCAGCATCCCATATGGGCCCCTGAGCACCACCAGGAGTAGTAATTCCTGAGTGCATGAGCCAAGAGGAACCCTTGAGCATCGCCGGATGTGACTCAAAAAGCAAAAATGAATAAATAAGGACATAATTTTTTTTTAAAAAAAGAGTTAAAGGCTCAATGGAAAAAACCTATGTCAGCCACATCTGACTCTACAAAAGTCTGGAGTCTACAAAAGTCTGCCACTGTCGGAAACAATACCCCAGGAATTGCCCTACTGGGATTCTGTGTACAAGACACAGAAACTTGAGGCTGGAGGGATAGTACAGAGGATAGGGCGTTTGCCTTGTACGCGGCTGACCCGGGTTCGATTCCCAGCATCCCATAGGGTCCCCTGAGCACCTCCAGGAGTAATTCCTGAGTGCAGAGCCAGGAGGAACCCCTGAGCATCACCAGGTGTGACCCAAAAAGCAAAAAAATAAATAAATAAATAAATAATAAAAAAAATTTTAAGAAAATCATGCCCAATTCAATCAGCCAATTCAATCAGCTTAAGCAATGGATAGATAAATGGCAGTACTCCTACAGTAAAAAAAAAGATGTGTCTATACACAATGGAATAGCACACTCTGCTGTAAGGAATGATGGAACCATGCAATTCTCGGGAACGCAGATGGTGCTGCTGGAAGTCACTGTGTTAAGTGAGGTGAACCAGAAGAAGAATAAACGCAGGATGGCATTCCTTACATGTGGCATTTAGAAAAACTGTCAGAGAGGATAGAGTTTTTTTTATGGGGGGGAGTAGGGGTTCGCCCACATCAACCTTGACCCCCGAGGAGAGGGAGAAGGAAAGAAAGAAGGAGGGCAGAGGGGGAAGAGACAGATGAGAATCAAAGGGGTCAGGGGTCAAGGAAATTCAGGTACATCGGTGGTACTAAGGCATGACGGAACTAAGTACCCACATAGTCAGTCAACAAGACTGAAAGCAAGAGACCCAAACTCTAACAAACAAACTTAGAAAGGAACCTGATTGGAGGGTTGGCAGAGGGCTGGAGGGGGGAGGGGGAGGAAAGTGGCCAGGGAGAGAGGGAAGGGGCCAGGGAGGGAGGGAAGGGGCCCAGCCCGGGAGTGCAGTGACGGGGTAGACATGGGAGGGAACCAGGAAACACTAGTGGAGGAAGTTGACCCTGGTGGTGGAGTCAGGGCTGCACCATTGTATGTCTAAAACTCAACTGTGAATGATTTTGTAAATCACAGAGCTTTAATCAAAAAAAGGTAGGGGTGCTGGGTTCGAAAGTGATAGTACAGCACGTAGGGTGCTTGCTTTTGCAAGCAGCAGACCCGGGTTCAATCCCCAGCATCCCATATGGTCCCCTGAGTAACCGCCAGGAGTAACTCCTGAGTGCAGAGCCAGGAGTAAGCCCTGAGCATGGCCGGGTGTGACCCCAAAAGAAAAAAAATAAAGTGCTGACCAGGATAACTCGATTGCAAAGCTCAACGCCCTAAAGGAAAGACAGAGTCAAAGAGAATGCCCTACCACAAAGGTGAGGTGGGGTGGGAGGGATGGGGTGCAGGGTGGGAGGGCTACTGGGATTATTGGTGGGTGGTGGAGAATGGGCACTGGTGGAGGGATGGGTCCTCGAGCCTTGTATAACTGAAACCCAAGCACGAAACTTTGTAAGTCTACAACTGTACCTCATGGTGTTTCACTAATAAAAAAAAATGAAAATGAAGACAATAAATTAATAAATAAAAAGCAGACTGGCACCAAATAGAAACATAAAAATGCACGGAACCTTCAGTAGCCCAAAGAACGGCAAGGAGTATAGCTACAGGGCAGATTCGAAACCTTAATACAAGTGGTTAAACTTCAAACTCCTTAATATTCCTAAAACTTCAAAAATCCTTAAGATTCCCAAAATGCATCGGTCCTCATGTTCTAGGCATGCGCTAAAATGGAAACTCTCACAGTTTCTGTGGTACCATCTCTCAAAAAAAAAAAAGTTTAAGGGAAAAAAAAAAACACTAAGCCCAGAAGGACATAAATACCAAGAAGATCTGCAAAGATCAATAGGCATTTGGAAATAAATCACCTTAAATACGACAAGGAATGCACACACTCTCCAAGACCTGGTGCTTGTGTTTTGTCAATCCCGAACTGAATAATCATATTGGTCAACCCATGTTCCCTTAGTCAAACGTTGATGTGCAACCAACCGCCTACATGATGAGAGAGGGGTTTTTCTCCCATTCTGGGTGGTGCAAATCTATGTCAAATAAAAAAACGAAAACTGAGATGGTCTCATGCATTCACTGAAACTTGTGTCCGTGTTACAACAAGTGACATCCGAAGGACGTAGCACAATGAACAGAGCTCACCTTGACACCACACTGGTGAGACGTACTTTTCACGGGAAGACATGAAGTAGATGGCTTTGTATATGCTGAGTATGCCCCCACCAACACACACACACACACACACACACACACACACACACACGGAGCCAAAGCTTTCAAAATTAGTGAGTATTCAGAAGGACATTAACAGTGAGTATTCAGAAGGATATTAAACCGAGCATTCCGTATGGAAAAAATAGCATTGGTGGTTCCGTGGTAGAATTCTCCCCTGCCAATATGGAAATAGTACGTAGTTCTCTGTCTTCCCACGGGGTAGAGGAATAAGTTGAACGTGCAAAGTTGCTCAGTTTCCTCCTTGGTGAGACGAATCGTAAAACAGCAACCCAAAGGCAACTGGTCGACCAGCAGGACGACCTCAGAGAACGAGGAGGAACGGAGCTAAGGAAAGAGGCTTCCTTGGATGAAGCCAAAAAGAGAAAGACATGAAAATGCTGGTGGAAAATGGGCACTGGTGGAGGGATGGGTGTTTGGTCATTGTACAATTGAAACCCAAGCACAAAAATTTGTAAATCTACAACTGTACCGCATGGTGTTTCACTAACAAAAAAACTGTAAATGATGAAGAATGGGCACTGGTTGGAGGGATGGGTGTTTGATCACTGTACAATTGAAACCCAAGCACAAAGATTTGTAAAGCTACAACTGTACCGCATGGTGTTTCACTAACAAAAATTTTTCAAAAATGATAATAATTAAAGAGATGGAAATGTAGGTTTCTCCAAAGCATTACAGGAAGTCCTGGCTTGTCAGAGGCGAGATGTTTTGGACGAAAGAGGCAGAGAAGATCAAAGATTTACCAAGAAGTGTCTACTGTCAGAATTTCCCCGTGTCTTGATCAATGTCCTTCAGAACATGTTTATCTTGCTGATATCTCAAGAAACTGGCTTTTTGTTTGTTTGTTTTTTGGTAATCCTCAGAGGTTACAAACTTGGATCGTAGTTGGAAGCCTGCCACAAGTTTGTAAGGGACGAAGGCAGTTAGGATAGAGAAGAGATCAGTAGGACAATAATAATTGGAAATGATCACTCTGGACGAGAACTGAGTATTGAAAGGAGGTAATGGAATACACCTGATGAATTTTCAATATCTGTAAAGAGTGGCGGTGTGTGTGTGTGTGTGTAGAGAGAGAGAGAGAGAGAGAGAGTTTGCCATCAAGACTGAGGAGGTGGGTCAGGAGAGGAACTGGGGACATTACTGGTGGGAAAATGTGCACTGGTGAGGGGATGGATGTTGGAACACTGTGTGACTGAAACCCAACCATGAACAATTTTGTGTGTTTTTTTTTCTATTTTTTTCTTTTTGGGTCACACCCGGCAATGCTGGAGCGATAGCACAGCGGGTAGGGCGTTCGCCTTACAAGCGGCCAACATGGCTGACCCGAGTTCGATTCCTCCGCCCCTCTCGGAGAGCCCGGCAAGCTACCGAGAGTATTCGATATGCCAGACACAGTAACAACAAAGTCTCCAATGGAGACGTTACTGGGCCCGCTCGAGCAAATCGACGATCAGCGGGAGGGCCTTTACCTTTTACCTTTACCCGGCAATGCTCAGGGGTTACTCCTAGCTCTGCACTCAAGGATTGCTCCTGGCAGTGCTCAGGGGACCCTATGGGATGCTGGGAATCGAACCCGGGTCAGCCGCGTGCAAGGCAAACACCCTCCCCAGCATCACTGCAGCACCCAACCATGAACAACTTTGTAACTGTGTCTGTCAGGGTGAATCGATTTTATAAAAATAAAACTTTTCTGGGGCTGGAGAGATAGCACAGCGGGGAGGGCGTTTGCCTTGCACGCGGCCCGACCAGGGTTCGATTCCCCAGCATCCCATAGGGTCCCCTGAGCACCGCCAGGGGTAATTCCTGAGTGAGTAACTCCTGAGTGCAGAGCCAGGAGTAATCCCTGTGCATCGCCAGGTGTGACCCAAAAAGCAAAAAATAAATAAATAAATAAATAAATAAATAAGACTTTTCTTAAAAGATTAAAACACAGAACAAGTTTAAGAAATAAAAATTTTTAACCGTGTTTCTCAGAAAGCCTTCTTTCTCTCAGAATGTTCACCTGACTCCCGCCTCAGAACAGCCATGAGGTGGGGTTTTGGGGAAGTTGATTACAAAGGTCGAGAAGGTCGATCTAGCAAATGAATAAACCTCTCATAAAAAAAAAAAAAATACAAACAGGAAAACATGCAGGATTGAAAACGTTATTTCGAGAGTTCCCCCCCCAATCATAAAACCAGCCCAAGCTCTGTGTGTTTCAGATGCTGTTGGCATAAATACCCACCCAAATCTCCAAATGTTCCCCTGGCTCTTCGAGAAACGCCCAAACTCCTAACACCAATCTCCGAGCGGGAAACCCTGGTCCGACTCTGTCCAACAGGGCACCAGGTCTAACAACCCATCCTGGAGCTGGAGCGATACCACAGCGGGGAGGGCGTTTTGCCTTGCACACGGCCAACCCAGGTTCGATTCCCAGCATCCCACAGGGTCCCCCGAGCACCGCCAAGTGTCATTCCTGAGTGCAGAGCCAGGAGGAATCCCTGAGCATCACCGGGTGTGACCCAAAAAAGAAAAAATTAATCTGACTCTCATCTGCATTTGGATGTCCTAGCTAGGCTGTGGGGCTTTGGGAACTGTCAGCAGGAGGGATGGAGACATCCATCCTCTATCTTCAGAGCCATGGGGGTCGGGAAGGCAGGTCCAGGCAGAGTCTGGGGTGAGAAGCTGCCCCTTGGGGAACAGAGCCGGCGCTAGGGTCCCAGGGAAAGGGTACCTGCCACTGCCAGGGCTGTGAATGATGGATGACAGCCCTGGTGAGAGGCCCGGGAAACCCAGACCACGCACTGCCCAGCAATGAACTGGCCTTGGGGGGGATTATTAATCTCCACTCCCTTGCGACTGGGGGCGCACAGGGGAAGTCCCAGAATACGGGCCAGTAGTGTCCAGGGACCTGCAGTGGTCAAGGTGACCCGCACAGGACTGAACGTGGAGCAGCCAGCAGGCAGGAGACCCCTGAGGGCAGGGTTCCAGGCTCTCTCGCAGTGACTCTCAAACATGAAAAAGAGATCCCCGGGCCTGAGCGATAGCGCCGTAGGGTGACAGCTGGCCTCGCACGCAGTCCTGGTTGGACCCCCGCATCCCACAGGATCCCCTGAGCACCGCCAGAGGGATGCCTGAGTGCAGAGCCAGGACTCAGCTCTGAGCACCGCAGCCACTGAGTCTTAGAGATGATGGGGACCCCCGGTTCGAGCCATGACACCACTGAAGGCGCCCGAGTCTGCAGGTTGTAACCCCTGAACAGGGCCAGGAATCAGCCCTAGCTACGGCCTGGGTTGGGTCAAGAAAACAAACCAGGGAATGAAGTGATAGCCCAGCAGGGAGGGGCATTTGCCTTGCCTGCGGCCGTCCTGGGTTCGATTCCCAGCATCCGATAGGGTCCCCTCGAGTACCACCAGGAGTCATTCCTGAGTGCAGAGCCAGGAGGAAGCCCTGAGCATCAACGGGTGTGACCCAAAGGGAAGGGAAGGAAGGAAGGAAGGAAGGAAGGAAGGAAGAGAAGGAAGGAAGGAGGGAGGGAAGGCAAGAAAGAAAGAAAGAAAGAAAGAAAGAAAGAAAGAAAGAAAGAAAGAAAGAAGAAGAAAGAGGGAGGGAGGGAGGGAGGGAGGGAGGGAGGGAGGAGGGAAAGGAAGGGAGGGATGAAGGGAGAAAGAGAAAGAAAGGAAGGGAGGAAGGGAGGAAGGAAGGAAGGAAGGAAGGAAGGAAGGAAGGAAGGAAGGAAGGAAGGAAGGAGGGAAGGAAGGAAGGAAGGAGGGAAGGGAGGAAGGAAAGAAGGAAGGGAAGGGAGGAGGGAAGGAACGAAGGAAGGAGGGAGGGAAGGAAGGAAGGAAGGAAGGGAGGGAGGGAGGGAGGGAGGGAGGGAAGGAAGGAAGGAAGGAAGGAAGGGAGGGAGGGAGGGAGGGAGGGAGGGAGGGAAGGAAGGAAGGAAGAAAGAAGTGAAAAAGAGGAAGGAAGGAAGGAAGGAAGGAAGGAAGGAAGGAAGGAAGGAAGGGGAGAAGGGAGGGAGGGAGGGAGGGAGGGAGGAGGGAGGGAGGAAAGGAAGGAAGGAAGGAAGGAAGAAGGAAGGAAGGAAGGAAGAGAAAGCAAGCCGGAAACAGGAAACAAGGTGTGGACAGTTAGCACCATGGGTGGGACACTGGTCTCGTCCATATCCAAGGCGGGTTCAATCCCTCACCCCCCCAACCCCGCCCCATGGTGTCCTGACCCGGCCAGGAGCCAGGAGGAAACCGGGAGCACCCCCAGGGGTGGACTCAGAAGCCAAACCAGAAAACCTGAAATGGAGGAAGCGCTCAGAGGGCTGCGCAAAGGCTTCTGGAGGGGGTTGGAATCCAGACACGACACAGTGCCTTGAGCACTGCTGAGTGCGATCTCAAAACCAAGTTGAACAGAGAGGTATGGGCGGAGCTAGCACTCCTTCCTCGTACGCAGCAGACCCCCAGTTCAATCCCCGGCACCCCGAAATGACACAGATTGAGCACCGAGCACAGAAGTAAACCGTGAGCACCACCAGGAATAACACCCCCCCAGAAATAGAGGCAAAATAAAGGCCCATATGTGTATGTATTATGTATGTATTATCTTATTATCTCATTCCTACTTTGGACAACCTGGCAGGCTACCCGAATGTAGCCTGCCCGCACGGCAGAGGTCTGGCAAACTCCCCGCGGCGTACCCAACATGCCAAATACCAGTAACAATGATGGGTCTCATTCTCCTAACCCTGAAAGAGCCTTGAATATGGCACTTTTAAAAAAAAAAATCTCAGGGCTAGGAGGAAGGAGACGTCACTGGGGCCTGCTCGAGGCAATCGACGAACAACAGGATGGTTGTGATCGTGATCGTGACGTGTATGTATAAACTGCAAAGTGAGGGACAGGGAATATTCATTATACAGGATACAATTGTAGGGGCCGGAGCCATAGTCCAGCGGAGAGGGCGTTTGCTGACCTGGGTTCCATCCCCGGCACCCACCTAGGGTCCCCCGAGCACCACCAGGGGGAAATCCTAAGATGCAGAGCCAGGAGGAACCCCCTGAGCATCGCTGGGTTGACCCAAAAAGCTAAATAAATAAATAAATAAATAAAGATTAAAAAAAGAAGTCAATCCTAAACTCTATGTGGTCACCGGCTCACCAGCAGTAACCCAAGGGCATCCCCTGGTGCGTTTGGAACCAATTACCATCCCCCCAGCTGGCCCATGGCGACGGACAAAGGAAGAAACAAGGGGTCAGCAGACTGGATGGTCATCGGTGACCATTTATTCGAGTCTCAACAGCGGTTAGTTGTAGAGAAATCGTGAATGGTTGGGGGGTATGTAAACAATTACACATTAGGTGGGGTTGGGCATTGTCTTAAACAACGAAGAGAGGTAAGGTCCTTCCTTCTGGGATGTTCTTCCAGGAGACTGACTCAAGGACAAAATTTCACCTAAGTGCTCAGCCCTCTGGATTTTTTTTAACTTATACTTTATTGAATCACCGTGAGCTGCAGTTACCAAGCTTTCATGTTTGAGTTTCAGGTCACACAATGATGGAACCCCCATCCCTCCACCAATGCATATTCCCCACCACCAATGTTCCCAGTACCTCCCCCCTTTCCAACCCTTCCCCTGACTCCATGGTAGACAATTTCCCCCAGACTCTCTCTCTACTTTGGGGCACCATGGTTTGCAATACAGACACCAAGAGGCCATCACGTTGGGTCCTTGATCTACTCTCAGCACACATCTCCCATCCCGAGCGATTCCTCCAACCCCTTACCGACTCAGTGACCCCTTCTCCATCCCAGCCACCTTCTCCCCCAGCTCATGAGGCGGCTGCCAACCATGGGGCAATCCTCCTGGCCCTTGTGTCTACTGTCCTTGGGTGTCCGTCTCCTATTATGTTCTTTTATTATATTGAATCACTTTGAGACACAGTTATAAAGTTGTTCAGGATTGGGGTTTCAGTTATACAATGATGGAACCCCCATCCCTCCACCAGTGCCCACCACCAGTGCCCATTCCCCACCACCAATGTCCCCCAGGATCCCCCCATCCCACCCCTCTCCCTGCCTCCATGGCAGATAATCTCCCCCAGACTCTCTCTCTACTTTGGGGCATCAGGGTTTGCAATACAGACACTGAGATCAACGCAGATCAACACAGATCCAACATACATCACGTTGGGTCCTTGATCTCCTTTCAGCACACACCTCCCATCCGGAGTGACCCCTCCAACCCTCCCTGACTCAGTGACCCCTTCTCCATCCCAGCCGCCCTTCTCCCCAGCTCATGAGGCCGACGTCCAACCATAGGGCAATCATCTTGGCCCTTGTGTCTACTATCCTTGGGTGTCCATCTCATGTTATATTTAATTTTAGACTCCTCCACAAATGAGACACTGTGGATTTCCACACAAGGTTGGGATTTCATGAAGGGTGTTTTGCTTTCTCCTTTCCGTAACTTGTATCTATTTAAACATATCAAATTCTCTCTTTTTTTTTTATTTTGCCGTTTGGGTCACACCTGGTGATGCTCAGGGGGTTCCTCCTGTCTCTGCACTCAGGAATCACTCCTGGCGGTGCTCGGGGGACCCTATGGGATGCTGGGAATCGAACCCGGGTCAGCCGCGTGAAAGGCCAACGCCCTCCCCGCTGTGTTATCGCTCTAGCCCCTAAATTCTCTTCTTAATAATATTTCCAGCCATGCTGTATGGACACAGTAAGAGATATATGGAACTTAGGGTGGATCTTCTTGGGGACATCTTGCTATTCATCCCAGACCACAGTCCTCAGGCTAGGTTAGTCTTTCCTAATCCCAGCATCGTCCTTAATTCAGTACTTCCTTTTGGGTCACTACAGAGTCTGTCCCATAAACATGCTCTTAATTTACGCTTCTTATGGCACTTAGCCTGTGTCCCTTTACGATGCCAAGGGACCTTACAGCTTTCCCTGGATCCACCCAAGTCCATGGCCAGGACCCCTCTTTGGGGGTGTTAGGAAGTCAGGGAAACTGAGGTTTACGTCAAGTTAATATGACGGGCACCCAGGAGTAGATATTATTAAGACTCAGTTAACTCCCAAGTGACAAAAAGCATGGCATTAACTAGCTTCCTGTGGCTATACAAAAAAAGGACATTGTTCTAAAATAAACTACTCAGGGACTGGAGCGAGAGCCCAGCGTGGAGGGCGTTTGCCTTGCACGCAGCCGACCCGGGTTCGATTCCCAGCATCCCATAGGGTCCCCTGAGCACCGCCAGGAGTCACTCCTAAGTGCAGAGCCAGGAGGGACCGCTGTGCATTGCCGGGTGGGACCCAAAAAGCAAAAAAAATAAATTGCTTAGAACTGTAATCCAAAGTGGGAGAAGAACCAGGAAACATCTAAGCGTTGCAAAATTCACAGATTCCAACTCTCAAGAACTCCCTGGTACCGACTTGCTTTTGAGAACTCTGTAGGAAGGAGAAGCCGGAACTTTTCAAAGACTCCTGGCAACGCAGAGGGATTTTATTAGCACCCGAATAAAAAGCCACTGATTTTGCATAATCTTCTTTTATTATGTTTTCGGGGGGGGGGGGGGGGGGGGAAGTGCGAAAGGTGCGCATTTGTTATAGAAATTAAAAACCATAATGTAAAGTAACCTATTATGCAGACAGCCCTGACAAATCTGAACACCGCGTCCTTTGGGGCTGACAGAATTAATTTCCCAGTCCCGGAGGTTCTTAAGCCCTCGCTAAAAATAAAAAATAAAAACACATCTCGCCCCTCGAAATCCATCTTGCCGCCTCTTGGAGAACATTGAAACTTCTGGGGCTTTGGGTGCACACGATATCCATCGATCTAAGTGACAGTTGAAAGAACTGACCAACTTGTCCACTATTAAAGAGATCCCAGGGAAAGGCTGGAGAGATAGCCCAGCGGGGGAGGGCGTGTGCCTTGCACGCGGCCGACCCGGGTTCGATTCCCAGCATCCCATAGGGTCCCCTGAGCACCGCCAGGAGTAACTCCTGAGTGCAGAGCCAGGAGGAAGCCCTGTGCATCGCCGGGTGTGACCCAAAAAGCAAAAAAAAAAAGAGAGAGAAAGATCCCAGGGATTCAGGGGCCTTATTCGGGGACCATGACCACCCCCTAATACCCACCTGTAGTTCTGTGACTCCCTTCTGCCTCCAAAGTACAAAAGTCGCTTTGGTTGGGGGTCCCACCTGGCGATGTTCAGGTCTTACTCTTGCCTCTGAACTCAGGGTTCACTGCTGTTGGTACTCAGGGCACCGTGTGGGATGCCAAGGATAGAACCCTGGTCAGCCCCATGCAAGATAAGCCCCCCTCGTCGCTGGGCTGGCAAAACTGGTTTTCCTGGGGGCCTGAGCCACATTACAGCAGGGTGGGCGCTAGCCTTGCTGGATACGGCCCCCAAACAAACCAAAAACAAACAAGTGAAAAAAAAATCTGTCTTCCTGCATCCTCCCTGGAGTCTAATTTTATTTTTATTTTATTGTTTTTGCTTTTGGGGTCATAGCCGGGAATGCTCAGGGGTTCCTCCTGGCTCTGCACTCAGGAATCCCTCCTGGCGGTGCTCGGGGGGCCCTAGGGGATGATGGGAATCGAACCCGGGTTGGCCGCGAGCCAGGAAAATGCCCTCCCCGCTGTGCTGCCGCTCCAGCCCGGAGCCCAATTTTATTCATTCTTTTCCGAGCCCAATTTTATTCATTATATTTTAAGAATCAGGGACGCTGTCTCGTTGGCCAAGGCGGCGAAAATCAGCTGGGCTGGACACGTCATGCGATTTGGAGACGGCCGCTGGACTAGTGCCGTTACCGACTGGATTCCAAGGGACGTCAAAAAAATCGCGTGGCCCGCCCACCTACGAGACGGTCGGACTTCTTCGTCAAGACCCTGAACGATCGGTTTGAGGCTATTCGGGTTCCTGGAGCGAGCAGACATCACTGGGCTACACTAGCACGCGACAGGGATGGATGGAGACGTGTCTGGCGCCCGCTCAAGCAAATTGATGAGTAACGGGATGCCCAACCCTGAACCCATCATCTGCGTGACCTTCCCTGCCTCCGCTGACTCCATTTACCCAACCGCCCCCGAATCCTGACCTTTCACCAGTTACACGGTCCTTTGTCTCATCTTAGTGGTCACAACCACAGGAACTCATGTCACCGGTCACAAGCTTGTAGAATGATCAAAAACGATTCAGGAATTAAAAAAAAAAATGTAGCACAGCAGGGAGGACGTTGGCCTGGCACGTGGCCAAAGCAGGTTCGATTCCCAGCATCCCCTAGGGTCCCCCAGTGAGCACCGCCAGGAGTGATTCCTGAGTGCAGAGCCAGGAGGAACCCCTGAGCATCGCCGGGTGGGACACAAAAAGAAGAAAAGAATGGTGAAAACGGTGCGATCTCACCACGGTGTAGTTCCGTCTTAGTCCGAGGGTTGATTAAGCTGTTGGCCTCTCATCTGTGTTACTGGTTCCGGCTGTTGCGTTGAATTGGCTTTTGTGTTCTTTGCCGCACTCCTGCTGGATGGTAGGAACCGTGGAACTGGTTGGTGTACCTCCATCTCCAAGAACACGTGAGCCAAACGGCTGAGACTCACGGGCACACAGGTACACCTAGCTGAAAATCCGCAGTGCCCTAGGGAGAAGGGCAGTCCGTGCCCCCCAACCCACCAATAGCCTGGCAGTCACACCCATGGGTCACTCACTGCTGCCGTCTCCCCAACAATCAATGACCCAACTTGAAGGAGCACAATTTTGGACACGGACCTGCATCCGGTTGGGAAAGCGGCCATTGCAGCATCTTCTCTAGCTCTCTCTGCACTTGGTGCAGTTCCCTGAAGCTCTGGCAGAGACCCAGGCCATCATCTTTAGATTGTTCTACGGAGCGCCCTGAAAGGAATTTCCACCAACACCCAACATCATTCTTCTTCCAACGGGTACGATTCCCCCGAGTTGACGTCTTCCGATCGTAGGGAGTTACAGAGAATCCCAAAGGCACACATGATAGGGTTTTGGGGGCACTGTGGTCCATCGCCCAATTCCTTCACTGGTGCCCACATCGCTCCAGCAATGTCCCCAGGCTCCCTCCCACCCACTGCCCATCCTGCCTTGAGGGTGGGCTATTTCTGGAGTGGGGGGAACTTTTCGGCCACACCCAGCGATGTCCAGCAGTTCCTCCTGTCTCTGCACTCAAGAATCTCTCCTGGCAGTGCTCGGCGGACCCTAGGGGATGCCAGGATCGATCCTGCGCAAAGTCAATGCCATAATAGTCATACTATTACTCCGGCCCTAAGGTGGGCATTTTGTTGTCGTTGTTGGCTTTTGAAGTCACACCCGGCGATGCTCAGGGGTTCCTCCTGGCTCTGCACTCAGGAAATCACTCCTGGCAGTGCTCAGGGCAGCATACGTGACGCTGAGGATCAAATCTGGATGAGTGGGTTGCACCACCAACCCCTTACCGGCTGTAGGAACGACCCGGCCCTTCGGTGGACAATTTTTTTTTAATGTAGGAGTACTGCTACTTATTCAGCCACTGATTAGAAGATTGAATTGTGTGTGAACTCCACCTTACTTTTTTTCCCATTTTTTATCATTTTATTTATCGAATCACCGTGAGAGCAGTTACAAAGCTTTCGGGTCTAAGTCTCGGTCATACAATGAAACACCCATCCCTTCATCAGTGCCCATTCTCCACCACCAAAAACCCCAGTATGCCCCCATCCCACAACCTCCCCCGACCTGTGGGGCGGATGATTTCCACATTTCTCTCTCTCTCTCTCTCTCTCTCTCTCTCTACTTTGATCCCATTCAACAATGACATTCGGTGGACATTTTCCAAACAACTGTTTGGTCCTGAGCGTTACTGGACTGTGACAAATAAGATGTCATGCGTAAACATAACACACGTTCCCACTTTCCACCACCTCCTCCAACCCTCTCCTTCTCCTCCTCCTCCTCCTCCTCCTCTTCCTCCTCCTCCTCTTCCTCCTGCTCCTCCTCCTGCTCCTCCTCCTGCTCCTCCTCCTCCCTCCTCCCTCCTCCCTCCTCCCTCCTCCCTCCTCCTGGGTGACCACAGCCCTTGATCATTATTCTAAAGTTCTCTTCCCATTGTATTCCTCCCAAAACACCGTACCTCATATCCCCGGGGCCAACTTCCTACTGAAGAACAGTGGGAAAAAAAAGTCATCAAAGATGGAATACCCCTACACTGAAAGTATCATGTTAAGCGAAATGACTCAGAAAGAGCGGGATGGACACAGAAAGATCGCATTCATCTGGGGAACATAAAGTAACAAACTAGGAGACCAACACCAATGAGTGGCCAAGATGAGTACCAGGAATTTTGCTCCATGGCTTGGAGGCCAGCCGCACACTCTAGGGGTAAAGGCAGCTCAGATAGAGAAGGGAGCACCAAATAAAGGGTGTTGGGAGGATCCCCCCAGGATGGGAGAAGCATGCTGAAAGTAGACTATAGACCAAACATGATGGCCACTCAATGCCTCTCTTGCAAAACACAGTACCCAAAAGAATAGAGAGAGAACAAGGGGGAATGCCCTGCCACAGAGGCAGGATGGGATGAGGGGATGGGGGGTGGGAGGGATACTGGGATCAGTGGTGGTGGAGAATGAGCACTGGTGGAGGGATGGGTATTCGATCATTGTATACCTGAAACCCAAGCACAAAAATCTGTAACTCTACAACTGGACCTCATGGTTGTTTCACTAATAAAAACAACAACAACAACACAAAAGATAGCGTACCCTCTAGGTCTCCTGGCAGGAGGGTGCCTGCCGGTTCTCCTGAGGGTCTCCAAGGCCACATGTCGTGCTGACGAGTGACTCCAATGGGGTTCTCCGTCCTCAAGCTGTGCCTGACACCTGGCACCATGCCCCCATTCCCATGCCATGGAAGATCAGAGGCCAGCAACCGGCAGCTAAGGACGGGTAACAAAACCAGGAAGGATGACGAGTCACGGAGAGAGATGTTCTCTCTCTCTCTCACCTAACCATGCAGAGTCTAAATGACAAGTGAAATATCACCAGGCAAGACCACGCAACAAGGCCAACATGTATCCTGCGGGGTCCCAGGACACAGGGACGTGATCTCTGTCACAATACGGGGGTGGTCCAGGAGGCGGCCCTGGGAACACTCAGCCAATCAGGTGCGCCAGTACTGGACACCATGAGAGCTATGTGCACCAGTACTGGACGCCAGGAGACCTATGTCAAAGGGACTCTGAGGGGTCCCGTGGGGTGAGACACGGAACTCAGGGTGTCACACATGCAAAGGATGCGTCTCGGGCCCCAGGACTCTCTGCCCAGGGAAACCGATGTACCAAACACCAAACTATCCATCCACAAGGACACAGGGCCACAGCAGTAGCAGCATTTACAAGACTCTTGACGATGTCGGAGCAACCCCAGTACCCGATCTTAAAACTGCAGAAAAGGCCGGTGGTCTAGACACACGTGAACAACGCCCTGGGTCACCTCAACACTGTCACTGTCGCTGTCCTCCTGTTGTTCATCGATTTGCTCGAGCGGGCCCAGTAACGTCTCCATCATGAGACTTGTTGTTACTGTGTTTGGCATCTCGAACACGTCACAGGGAGCTTGCCAGGCTCTGCCGTGCGGGCGAGATACTCTCGGTAGCTTGCTGGGCTCTCCGAGAGGGACGGAGGAATCGAACCTGGGTTGGCCGGGTCGGCGGCGTTCAAGGAAAATGCCTGACCCACTGTGCTATCACTCCAGCCCATCGCAACACTGACTCCCCCCCCACCAAAAAAAAAGATTTTATTATTTCTTAATTATTTCGCAATAGCACAGCGGGTAGGGCGTTTGCCTTGCACACGGCTGACCCGTGTTTGATTCCGTTGTCCCTCTCGGCCAGCTCCCGAGAGGATCCCGCCCGCACGGCAGAGCCTGGCAAGCTCCCCGTGGCGTATCGGAGATGCCAGACACAGTCACAACAAGTCTCACCGTGGAGACGTTCCTGGTGCCCGTTCGAGCAAACGGACGAACAACAAACAGGAAGACAGTTTTAATGCTGTAAATCAAGTAGACCTAAATTATTTATTTATTTATTTATTGGGGGATTTTTTTTTTGGCTTTTTGGGTCACCCAAGGCAATGCACAGGGGTTCCTCCTGTCTCGTGCACTCAGGAACGACTCCTGGCGGTGCTCATGGGACCCTATGGGATGCTGGGAATCGAACCCGGGTTGGCCGCGTCCAACGCAAACGCCCGTCCCGCTGTGCCATCGCTCCAGCCCCAAGAGCTAAATCATTTAGTTCTCCAAACAGGCCACACTAGTGTCTACTGACTTTATAAAAACAGATGCAAATAGAGAGTGGAGAGGTCCGAACCGAGGGTGAAGATGCTTGCCCGGCCCGTGGCCAACTAGGGTTTAACCCCCTATAGCCCATATGATCCCGTGAAGGAACCACATCTGCGGCCACATAAGTAGTGCTCCGAGCTTCACAAAGCCAACAAACCCGGAGAAAGAAGAAAATTGGGCGGGAACACTGAGTAGGAGGCCACGAAGGTCACTGAGTGAAAAGCATCACCGGGAAGATTCCACGAGCATCTCACAGCCCAGTAAATCCTCAGGCCATGACTTCTGCCACACCAGTACTGAGCTAGACAGACAGGCAGACAGGGCAGGTCCCTCCCAAGGCAATGGCAGCAAAATCTGGGAAGTCACAGCCCTGATCTCATGAAGAACCCGGTCCCAGTCTGTTAACAGACCCTGAGGAGGCCGGACCAGCCCCCTCCCACAGAAACGCCTGCAGAAACTATAAAGTCACGAAAAGAATCTCAAAGAAGCCCACGCCCGCTCCCAACCGCCCTGGCAACCTCCCTAGCAACAGAGTCTGACCTGGGTACAAGCCCCAGGTGGGGGCAGGTGGGAGAGACCCCCTCAAGGACCCCTGGGACCCAGGGAGGGCACAGAGGCTGCCCGAGCCCGGGTGTTGCTGGTACCCAAGTGGCCGGGCACACGTGTCACCTGCATCTCCCCTCCGGAGATGGGGACTTCCCCTGCTTTCCTGTCTGATGCTGGGGTGTGTGTAGGGGTCTCTCCGCCCTGGGAGAAGCCCGGGGGTCTCCCTTGAGCACGTGACTCTGCACTCTCTCCCCTCCTTCCTTCAAAACCTCCAAATAAAAACTGTGTAATTTCACTGCTTGTCTACTCCTGAAATTCCTTTCTGCGAGGCGAGACAAGAACCCAGTCACCCTGGGTCCCGGGTGGCAGAGGCGGACGGGGAGAAAGTGACTGTCTCTCTCCTCCCCGATTCACGTAAGTCACCCGTGGGGCCCACCGACATCAGAGAGAGATATAATACGTTGCAATAAGCAAGAGAAAGTAAATTAATTAGAGTTGGGGAGTAGGTGGGAAACTTGTGTCATTAGTGGAAGTAAGGGCTACCTTAAAAAATTAGTCACTTTCTGTATCTCATGGCGTCTCACTAATAAAAATAATAATAATAACTTTCTAGACTAGATTGCCACCCATTGCCTCTCTTGCAAAACACAGTACCCAAAAGAAGAGAGAGAGAACAAGGGGGAATGCCCTGCCACAGAGGCAGGGTGGGATGGGGGATGGGGGGTGGGAGGGATACTGGGACCCGTGTTGGTGGTGGAAAATGGGCACTGGTGGAGGGATGGGTATTTGATCATTGTATAATCGAAAACCAAGCACAAAAATTTGTAAGTCTACAACTGTACCTCATGGTGTTCCACTAATAAAAATTTAAAAAAAAATTAGTAACTTTCTGCATAGCTAAAGAAACTCAACTTAAGAAATAAAAAAAACAGGGGCTGGAGAGATAGCACAGCGGGTAGGGCGTTGGCCTTGCACGCGGCCGACCCGGGTTCGATTCCCAGCATCCCATAGGGTCCCCTGAGCACCGCCAGGAGTAACTCCTGAGTGCAGAGCCAGGAGGAACCCCTGAGCATCGCCTGGTGTGACCCAAAAAGCAAAAAAAAAAAAAAACCTCTATTGAATGGGAAAAAAAAATCTTCATTCAATACATCAGATAAAGGCGTACTATCCACAACTTACAACGCACACACAAAGTCCCACCACGAAAGATGAGATGACCCCATTCCAAAATGGGCAAATATTCTTTTGCAAACCACAGCACCCAAAAGGAGAGAGAGAACAAAGGGGAATGCCCTGCCACAGAGGCAGGGTGGGGTGGAGGGATGGGGGGGTGGGAGGGATACTGTGACCCGTGGAGATGGAGGATGGGCACTGGTGGAGGGATGGGTACTCGATCATTGTATACCTGAAACCCAAGCACCAAAATCTGTAACTCTACAACTGGACCTCATGGCGTTCCACCAATAAAAATAAAAATAAAAATAAAAATAAAATATTAAGCATAATCAATCAATGTGAAAAATCTTACGAAAATAATTTTTTATTTTTTTTTATTTATTTTGCTTTTTGGGTCACGCCCGGCATTGCACCGGGGTTCTTCCTGGCTCATGCACTCAGGAATCACTCCTGGCAGTGCTCGGGAGACCATATGGGATGCTGGGAATCGAACCCGGGTGGTTTGCCACGTGCAAGGCAGACGCCCTCCCCGCTGTGCTATCGCTCCAGCCCCAAAATAAAAATTTTAAAAAAAAGGGCAAATGAAATGAACATATAACATATGATGAACATATAACAGATGGCCAACAGGCATACAGAAACTGCCAATTACCACTTATCAATAAAAGAAATAAGGGGCTAGAGTGATAGCCCAGCGGGGAGGGCGTTGGCCTGGCACGTGGCCGACCCGGGTTCGATTCCCGGCATCCCTTAGGGTCCCCCGAGCACTGCCAGGAGTCATTCCTGAATGCAGAGTGATAGCCCAGCGGGGAGGGCGTTGGCCTGGCACGTGGCCGACCCGGGTTCGATTCCCGGCATCCCTTAGGGTCCCCCGAGCACCGCCAGCAGTCATTCCTGAATGCAGAGCAGGGAGGAACCCCTGAGCATCGCCAGGTGGGACCCCAAAAGCGACGTAAATAAATCCAATAAAATATATAAGGGAAATGCCAATCGGAACAACAGGGTATCATCCAATACGGTTGTATCTGAAGCAAATACCGAAACGTCTGGATTTGGAGCTAGAGAGATTGTACAGCAGGGAGGGTGCTGGCCTTGCTCTTGGCCGACCCAGATTCAATCCCTGGTCCCCCCCTGATGCTCCCCAAGTCAGGCAGGAGGAATCCTCTGAGCCAGAAATAAGCCCTGAGCACCACTGGGGTGTAGCAAACAACAAAAAAAAAGAAATAGTAAGTCGAGGGAAAAAAAAAATTTCTTTTGAATCTTTCCCGTTCTGTCGGGAGATGGTGAGAGAAGCCGCCTCCTTGACTGCTGGTGGGAAATCTCCCATGTCTAACGTGGAAAAGTCGGCACCGAATTCCCACACACACCGATTCTTGGCGTCTGGCCCCCAGACAGACACATTTCCTTTCCGGGTTTCAGTGCGACACCCACCAAGCACTTCCAACCGCGGCCCCGGGGACCGGCAAACTCAGCTCCAGGCCCAACCGTGATGAACAGATCCAGAAGTAGTCGGTAAGGCTTATTGGGGACAAAGGGCCACATTCAGGGGACCGAAAATCACCCCCACCCACTGCCCCGAGGACAGAGTTATGCAGTCCACCAGGCTGCAGTTACACCCAGCCCCTGCAGCTAGCAAAAATCAAGCTTTTTAGAGGATCTTCTATCTCCCTCCAGCCAAAAGGAGCACAGTTCCTTTTTTTTTGTCTCCTTGCTGCAACAGAAATCACAGTTCCCCATTGTCCCTTTTAACCCCCAGAGATTTTAAAACCCCCACTGAGATGGGCAGGAGCGATAGCCCAGCAGGGAGGGCCGTTGGCCTTGCACGTGGCCGACCCGGGTTCGATTCCTCCACCCGTCTCGAGAGCCCGGCAAGCTACCAAGAGTATCCCGCCCACAAGGCAGAACCTGGCAAGCTCCCCGTGGCGTCTTCGAGATGCCAAACACAGTCACAACAAGTCTCACCGTGGAGATGTGACTGGTGCCCGCTAGAGCCAATCGATGAAAAACGGGAGGGCAACCTGCCCCCCCTGGCAGTCACACCCAAGAACTGCCTCTGGGCGCCATTTAAGGGCATTCTCGCTTGTGATTCAGACTCACGAATGATTCAGACTCACAAATGAACCTCGGAAAAGAGCAGCACCTCACAGAGATGCCTCCCAACTGTGGAGTACGGAGCAGATAAATTGGTCCTGAAGCAAGCATCTGGGTATCCGGGTAGAGTTGGCAAGAACAAGGGATGAGCCAGCACCGGGTGTCCGGCCTTGAACCTCACTCGACCTCCCGGTCACAGGTGCCCAAGACACAGGAACTGTGTCAGGTGCGCTGAGCAGGTCATCCTAACCGCAGCATCGAGCCTGGATTGAGATTGGACCGGGGCAGAGCAGAGTAGGAGACCTCACAGGCCCATAATGCTGAACTTGATGGGATAAGACCTTCCCGTAAACCGAGACCCTCTATCAAACATGCGTGTCCTTGACAATAAAGCAAACAACGATTGACTGCTCCCAGAGGGAGTTTCTCTGAGTGTCCGTCATCCTTTGCCCCACATCCACCCGGACACAGTGGTCAACGTGTCCAGGTACCTGGGGGAAAAACTGTTCTCCAATACCGGACCCCAAATATTTTTAAAAGTTCTGAAATTCCAGGAGCGCGCGGCCAGTTCCCCGGCCACAGGACATCCCATGCTACTCAGAACAAGCAACACAAAATAAATTACTTAGCGCCCGCCTAGGGGGCAGACTTGGGTGTTGGGTGTGGGGTGGGAAATTTGCAATGGTGATGGGAAGGTTGGAAAGGTGGTGGAATTTGGGACTGGAGCGATAACACGGAGGGGAGGGCATTTGCCTGGCACGCGGCCGACCCGGGTTCGATTCCTAGCATCCCCTAGGGTCCCCCGAGCACCGCCAGTGAGTCATTCCTGAGTGCAGAGCCAGGAGAAACCCCTGAGCATCGCCGGGTGGGACCCAAAAAGCTAAAATAAAAAAAATACCTGGAGTTGGAGCAATAGCACAGCAGGCAAGGTGTTTGCCTTGCACACGTCCAACCCGGGTTCGATTCCCAGCATCCCATAGGGTCCCCCGAGCACCACCAGGAGTCATTCCTGAGTGCAGAGCCAGGAGGGATCCCTGAGCATCACCGGGTGTGTGTGACCCAAAAAGCAAAGAAAAGAAAAAAAAGAAAAAAAATACCTCACGAGAAGGCCAGCAGTTGGGCATTCCGAGAAGGAATCGGTTCCTCACGGGCTTGGTAACCGTGTCCTGGGTCAGGGGGACGGCGCTCTAGCCTAGCTCTGCATGGCCCAGGGAGGCCTTGGGGATGGGTGAGTCATCATCCCCGCACACCGTCCCACAGAGACGCAACCAGCCAGCGGCAAATGCGGCCTTTCTGCCCTCTCTGGCGGGCCGTGCCAGGCGGCCAGCCTGATGCCAAGAGGCCAGATGACTTGGGTTGTGATGATCCCCTTGGCTCTGGCCAAGAAGTCGGGTAGGAAGGTTTGCTTCTGCTCTGCTTCCTTTCTGGGCATGCAGTGCTCCTCACGTCCCCACTGGTACCCGACTCCTTCTCGGCTGCCCTGTGGCAGGGACATCCAGCCATGCACCCCGGCTCTGTCCCCCAGAGGGCCATCGGTGTGGGCACACTCAGGGCCAAAGCAAGCTTGCGCTGGGAGCGTGCTTCGGGGTTTGGTTTTGATGCCTTTTGCCTTCATCGTGGTCACAGTTTCCGCTTGTTTGGCATCCATGGCCTCCTGGGTGATTTGAGTTCTCACTCCTTAGGGCTCTTGGGTCAAAATCATTGTCCGTACGGTGAGATCTGGACCTTTGGGGGTTTTGTTCTTTTATTAAGGGAAAATTCCAGGTCCTGGGGCCCGGCGTGATAGCCCAGCGGGGAGGGCGTTTGCCTTGCATGCCGGGTTCGAGTCCCAGCATCCCATAGGGTCCCCTGAGCACTGTCAGGAGGGAATCCTGACTGCATGAGCCACGAGGAACCTCTGAACATCGCCGGGTGGGACCCCAAGAACCACTGTCCTCCCGTTGATCATCGATTTGCTCAAGCAGGCCCAGTCCCGTCTCCTTTGTGAGACTTGTTACTGTGTCTGGCATCTCGAATACGTCACGGGGAGCTTGCCGGGCTCTGCCGTGCGGGCGAGATACTCTCGGTAGCTTGCCGGGCTCTCCGAGAGGGGCGGAGGAATCGAACCCGGCTCGGCCAGGCTGGCTATGTGCAAGGCAAACGCCCTACTGCTGTGCTATCCTTCCAGTCCCAAGAACTAAATAATAATAATGATAATGATAATAATAATAATAATAGAGAACACAGTTTTTTTTTTAAAAAAAGGTCTGAAACGGGCTAGACCAATAGCACAGCGGGGTGGGCGTTGGCCTGGCACACGGCCGACCCGGGTTCGATCCCTAGCATCATCCCATAGGGTCCCCTGAGCACTGCCAGAAGTGATTCCTGAGTGCAGAGCCAGGAGGGACCCCTGAGCATCGCCGGGTGGGACCCAAAAAGAAAAATAGGTGAAATATAACAAAGAAAAAGAAAAAGGAAAAGAAAAAAGTCCCACTCGGGAAAAAATAATAATAATTATTATGCTCAGAAGGCTAGGAGAGTTGAAGAGAGGGACACCCACCCATCCCAGAGATTCTGGCTTTCCTGTCCGGCTGCGGTTCAACACAAGGGTCTGTGGGGCCACAGAGGTGGCTCAGTGGGTAGGGCGGATGTTTGCCTGGTACGCAGCCAAGCGATTCGATTCCCGGTATTCCAAATGGCCCGGCAGGAGTAATGCCTGAGCACAGAGCCAGGAGGAAGCCCTGAGCATCGCCAACGACCTAAGTACCCCAGGGTGAGAGGGTTCAGGGGAGCCAGGGATGAGGTGGGCAGTGATTGCGGGCTTCTGGCAATGCAGGAGAAAACACAGTGTTCTGTGAACTGTGTGTCATGCTCGCATCTCCTCTCTCTCTCTCTCTCTCTCTCTCTCTCTCCCCCTCTATGTCTCTCTCCATCTTGTCTCTTGTCCCCTTTCTCTGTCTATCCCTCCCTCCCTCTTTCTCTGCCTCTCTCTGTCTCTGTCTCCCCCTGTCTCTGTCTCTCTCTCCGTATCTCTCTCCTTTCTTTTCTCCTCTCTCCCTCTCTCCATCCCTTCCTCTGCCTATTTGTCTCTCTCCCTCTGTCTCTCTCCCTCTGTCTCTCTCTCCCTGCCGTCTCTCTCTCTCCCTCTCTGTCTCTCCCTCTCTCTGTCTCTCTCTCCCTATATCTCTCTCCCTGTCTTTCTCCATCTGTCTCCCCCTCTCTCCTCTTTTTTCTCCTCTCTCCCTCTCTCCATCCCTCCCTCTCCATCTGTCTCTTCCTCTGTCTGTCTCTCTCTCCCTGTCTCCCTCTGTCTCTCTCCCTCTCCCTGTCTCTCTCCCTCTTTGTGTCTCTCCCTCTGTCTCCCCCTCTCTCCTCTCTCTCTCCCTCTCTCCATCCCTCCCTCTCCTTCTCTATCTCTCTCCCTCTCTGTCTGTCTCTCTCCCTCTCTGTCTCTGTCTCTCTCCCTCTCTGTCTCTCTCTCCCTGTCTCTCCATCTCTCTGTCTCTTTCTCCTTCTGTCTCTCCCTCTCTCTCTCCCTGTCTCTCTCCCTCTCTGTCTCTCTCTCCCTGTCTCTCCCTCTGTCTCTCTCTCCCCCTATCTCTCCCTCTCTGCCTCTCCCTCTCTGTCTCTCTCCCTCTGTCTCTCTCTCTGTCTCTTTCTCTCCCTCTCTGTCCCCTTCTCCATCCTCCCCCATCTCTCTCCGTCTCTCTCCTTCTCTCTCTCTCTTCTCTCTCTCTTGCTCCCTCTCTCTTGCTTCCTATCTGTCTCTGTCTGTCTCTGTCTCTCCCTCTGTCTCTGTCTCTCTGTCTCTCTCTATCTCTGGGCTCAGGAGGACCTACATCCCATGCTTCTGGGTGGACACGACACCAGGGATCGAACCCTGGGTCTTTCCCATGCCAAGCTCATTCACACTCAGCCCTTGGCCGCCTCCCATCCATCCCCTGGGCTGTGGACAGAATTCCTTCTCCAGTCCCAGCTGGGGTGGGTGCGCCCAGGGTAGGGCACCGCACACCGCATGGACGGGCGCGGAGAAGTGGTTTGTGCCCCCAGATGCCGCCTGGTGGCCTCCAAGACAACACAAGTACAAAACGCAGGCCCTGGAGACCAGAGACGTGTGTGTCCCCCTGGTCCCTCTGTGCCCCGGGAACCTCGCGGACGCCCGCAGGACACAGCATCAGCTTGGCCCGTGCTCAGCCCTCTCAGGGCGTCCCCTGACGGCACGTGACAGAACAGAAGCGCACTGCATCCCGTGAGAAGGGGCTCTGAGCTGTTCTAACAACGCCCGGATCCGTCTCAGTAAGTCAGGGTGAAGAAGGGACTCCACAGGCTCTCTCTCTCTCTCTCTCTCTCTCTCTCTCTCTCTCTCTCTCTCTCTCACACACACACACACACACACACACACGGATTCTTTCTCAGTAACTCAGGGTGAAGGAGAGACTCCTCAGACACACAGGTGAAGGAGAGACACACAGACACACACAGACACACACAAACACAGACAGACACACAGACACAGACACACAGACACACAGACACACACACAGACACACGCCCGGATTCTTTCTCAGTAACTCAGGGTGAAGGAGAGACTCCTCAGACACACAGGTGAAGGAGAGACACACAGACACACACAGACACACAGACAGACACACACACACACACACCCGGATTCTTTCTCAGTAACTCAGGGTGAAGGAGAGACTCCTCAGACACACAGGTGAAGGAGAGACACACAGACACACACAGACACACACAGACACACACAGACAGACACACAGACACAGACACACAGACACACAGACACACAGACACACACACACACGCCCGGATTCTTTCTCAGTAACTCAGGGTGAAGGAGAGACTCCTCAGACACACAGGTGAAGGAGAGACACACAGACACACACAGACACACACAGACAGACACACAGACACACACAGACAGACACACAGACACACACACACACCTGGATTCTTTCTCAGTAACTCAGGGTGAAGGAGAGACTCCTCAGACACACAGGTGAAGGAGAGACACACAGACACACACAGACACACACAGACACACACACACACACACACACACCCGGATTCTTTCTCAGTAACTCAGGGTGAAGGAGAGACTCCTCAGACACACAGGTGAAGGAGAGACACACAGACACACACAGACACACACAGACACACACACAGACACACACACACACACACACACACACGCCCGGATTCTTTCTCAGTAACTCAGGGTGAAGGAGAGACTCCTCAGACACACAGGTGAAGGAGAGACACACAGACACACACAGACACACACAGACACACACACACACACACACACACCCGGATTCTTTCTCAGTAACTCAGGGTGAAGGAGAGACTCCTCAGACACACAGGTGAAGGAGAGACACACAGACACACACAGACACACACAGACACACACACAGACACACACACACACACACACACACGCCCGGATTCTTTCTCAGTAACTCAGGGTGAAGGAGAGACTCCTCAGACACACAGGTGAAGGAGAGACACACAGACACACACAGACACACACAGACAGACACACAGACACAGACACACAGACACACAGACACACAGACACACACACACACACCCCAGATGCCAGCTCTGGGCTACGGCCGGAAGGAAGACTCCAGTAGAAATTGTATGTTGAAGGCAGGGAAAGGGGCAAACTTGATGACCTCTCACTGCCCGTATTGCCAACCATAAGGCCCCAAAGGAGAGAGAGACACAGAGACAGAGACAGAGAAGCAGAGAGACAGAGACAGAGAGAAACAGAGAAGGACAGAGAGACAGAGAAAGACACAGAGATAGAGAGAGAGACAGAGACAGAGAGAGGCAGTAAATGACAGAGACAAAGAGACAGAGAGAAAGAGAAACACAGAGGGGGCTGGAGCGATAGCACAGAGGGGAGGGCGTTGGCCTGGCACGCGGCCGACCCGGGTTCGATTCCCAGCATCCCATGGGGTCCCCCGAGCACCGCCAGGAGTGATTCCTGAGTGCAGAGCCAGGAGGAACCCCTGTGCATCGCCGGGTGTGACCCAAAAAGAAAAAAAAAACATGCAATCAGATAGCGGTAAACATATACGGCCCTAAACTTCAATTAAAGACACACATAGGAAATGTCGCTCACTTCAACGACAGTCTTTTTTTTTTCAATTATATAAATTGTGTACAATTATATAAACACGTGGGTATACAATGACAGAGGAATGAATACATGCCCAGCTAAATCTCGAGGAAACCGTGTCTAGAGAGAGCTCTGGGTCACCAATTTCATACGTTTTCTGCAAATGCATTTCCATAAGGGGCTGGAGTGATAGCCCAGCGGGGAGGGCGTTGGCCTTGCACGCGGCCGACCCGGGTTCGATTCCCAGCATCCCATAGGGTCCCTGAGCACCGCCAGGAGTCATTCCTGAGTGCAGAGCCAGGAGGAACCCCTGAGCATCGCAGGGTGTGACCTACCAAAAAGCAAAAAAAAAAAAAAAATACCTTTCCATGGGGTCTAGAGAGACGCTACAGCAGGGAGAGCTCTTCCTTGCATGCAGTCAACTGGGTTCTATCTGAGGCATCCCACAAACCCCCTCTAAAACGCCACCAGGAGGGATCCCTGAGCACAGAGCCACGAGTAACACCTGAGCATTGCTTTGTAGGGCTCAAAAGCAAAAACCAGGGACTGGAGCGATAGCCCGGGGGGGGAGGGCGTTTGCCTTGCACACGGCCGACCCGGGTTCGATCTCCAGCATCCCATAGGGTCCCCTGAGCACCGCCAGGAGTGATTCCTGAGTGCAGAGCCAGGAGGAAGCCCTGAGCATCGCCGGGTGGGACCCAAAAAAGCAAAATAAGTATTAAAGGTAACGACCTCTTAATGTCTAGTTGTCACTCTTGGAGAACCCGACAGGCTACTACCGAGTGTATCCTGCCCGCACGGCAGAGCCTGGCCAGCTCCCCGTGGCGTATTCGATACGCCAAAACCCAGTAACAACGATGGGTCTCCTGCCCCTGACCCTGAAGGAGCCTCCAACGTGGCAGCTGCTAAAATCTCAGGGCTAGGACGAATGGAGACATTACTGGCGCCAGCTCGAGGAAATCGATGAACAACCGGATGACGGTGACACAGTGAAATGTCATGAATTATTGAGAACAACTTTAATCACGGTCACGGTCCTCCCGTTGTGCATCGATTTGCTCGAGCGGGACCCAGTATCGTCTCTATTGGAGACTTTTGTTGTTAACTGTGTTTGGCATCTCGGGGAGCTTGCCGGGCTCTGCCGTGCGGGCGGGATCCTCTCGGGAGCTTGCCGGGCTCTCCGAGAGGGGCGGAGGAATCGAACTCGGGAGAACAACTTTATAAATAATAAAATTTAAAAAAGAAAGAAACACTGTCCCCCCCCTCCAAAAAAAATTAAAAATACTTTTCTGGAACTGCATGATGATGGGCCACTCAAGTAGCCACTGCACACACACAGGAACATTTCAATGAACTGTGATATTTCGCGAGCGGTGAGGAGAACCTCCTCCACCGCCGAGACACAGTGTGCAAATAATGACATCAGCGAGTGCCAGCCCAGACCCGGCCAGGCAAGGCACGCTTGCTGGTGGCCGAGGCTAGCAGAGGCTCGATCTCCATCAAGGACGAGCTGGGCTGCTCCCTGGCGCTCCTGGCCCATGCCTGCACACATGAATCTGCATGTCCCTGGAGGCGGCTCCCGGCAGGACTCGGTGGCTGTGCTGAGGGCAGCCTTCTGCGTGGGGCGGGCCGGGGAAACGGGCCGGCTGCTCTGGGGACACAGTGAGCAGTGAGGGCGGGGAGACACCCACACGGAGCAGGCAGGGAGCTGAGACTTCATCCTGCCACCTTCATCACGCTCACAGTGCAAGGCGCATTGTCAGGGGAGTGGGGTCACTGCAAAGGCCAGGAAGCGGATGGAGAGGGGGGATGGGATTTCTGCCGAGCCAGCTAGGCACTGCACAGGCTCTGCTGACGGGGTCAAGAGCCTGGGGCCAGCGTCCACGGAAGGGCTGGGCACAGGCAGCCCTGCAGGGGTCAGCAGGCCATATACAGGGGGCTCTGGGCTGCTCTTTCCCTCTTTCTTTCTGTCTCTCTCTTCCTTCCTCCCTTCCTCCCTCCCTCCCTCCCTTCCTTCCTTCCTTCCTTCTTTCTTTCTCTTCCTCCCTTCCTTCCTTCCTTTTTTCTCTTTCTTTCCTTCCTTCCTTCCTTCCTTCTCTCCCTCCCTCCTTCCTTCCTTCTTCCTTCCTTCCTTCCTTCCTTCCTTCCTTCCTTCCTTCTTTCCTTCCTTTCTCCCTCCCTCCCTTCATTCCTCTTTCTTTCCTTCTTCCTTTCTTCCCTTCTCCTCCCTCTCCACCTTCCTTTCTTCTTCCTTTTCCTTCCTTCCCCTTTCCTTCCTTCTCCTTCCTTCCCCTCCCATCCTTCCGTCCTTCCATTGTCTTCCCCTGCCTCTCTTCCCCTTCCTTCTTTCCCATATCTTCCTGCCTTCTTTCCTGCCTCCCACCCTTCCTCCTTCTTCCTTCTTTCCTCAGCCCTTCCTTCCTCCTTCCCTACCTCTCCCTGACCCTTCCTTCTTCCTTCCTTCCTTCCTCCTTCCCTTCACTCCTTCTTTCCGTCCTTTCCTTCCCTCCACCTTTCTTTCTCATTCCTTCCATCCTTTCCTTCTTTCCCTCCCTTCTTCCTCCCTTCTTCCTTCCTTCCCTCCTTTCTTCGTTCCTTCCTTCCTTCCCTCCTCCTTCCTTCTCTTCCTTCCTTTCCTTCCTTTCTTCCTCCTCCCTTTCTCCGCCTCCTTCCCTCCTTCCCTTCCTTCCTTCCTTCTCTCCTTTTTCCTTCCTTTTCTTTCCTTCTTTTCATCTATCTTTCCTTTCTTCCTCCTTCCTTTCCTCCTTCCTTCATCCTCCTTCTATCCCTCCCTCCTTTCTTCCTTCCTTCCTTTTCTTCTTTCCTTCTATCCTTCCTTCCTTCCCTTCTTCCTCCTGCCTCCCTTCCTTCCTCCTTCCTTTCTTCCTTCCTTCTTCCTTCTCCTTTCCTCCTTTCTTCCTTTCCTTCTTTTATCCCTTCCTTCCTCCTTTCTCTTTTCCCTTTTCCTTCCTTCCCTTTCTTCCTTTCTCCTTCCTTTTCCTCTTCCTTCCACCTCCTTCCTCCCTCCCTTCCCCCCTTCCTTCCTCCTTCCTTCCTTCCTTCCTCCTTCCTTCCTCCTCGTCCCTTCCTTCCTGTCTTATGCCGGCATTAGGGAGTTCGGCCCCCGCACACTCGTCCCCTTCTCCACGCTCCCCAGCAGTGCCCACCGCCGCCCCACCTGGGCAGAACAGCCCCCGTGGCCGACACCCGCCTACTGCAGCCGGAGAAGGGGCTGCCCGCCGGGTCTGCTGCTGACCCCGGAGGAGGAAGGCAGGGAAGGGACACGGGGGGACCCAGAGCACAGCATGGGCGGGGGGTTCTGCTCTCGGCAGAATTCTGTCCAGCAGCTGCAAGAATGGACACAGGCCTCCCCGCACCCGGGGGGATCTGGGCACCGGGAATGTTTGCAACGTGAAGGGGCCGGAGCAATAGCACAGCACGGAGGGCGTTTGCCTGGCACGCGGCCGGCCCGGGTTCGATTCCCAGCATCCCACAGGGTCCCCTGAGCACCGCCAGGAGTGATTCCTGAGTGCATGAGCCCAGAGGAACCCCTGGGCATCGCCGGGTGGGACCCAAAAAGAAAAAAAAAAAGAATATTTGCAACGTGGATGGATGAAGAAGTCACAGTTCATGGTACCACCCCCAGACAGGACTCAAACCCCAGCCAACCTCCAAACATGATGGATGGGTCCATGTGGGTTTCCTTGTCTGGCCCCCAGTCCAGGGGGCTCCTGTGCTTTCTGTTTGATTGGTTTTTTTTTGGGGGGGGGTCCACATCTGATGCCGTTTCAGGGCTCTGTGCTCCCGTCTGGCGTCCTGCCACGGTCCAGCCCCTGTCGCCTGCTCTGTCAGTCTCTCCATCCCCGGGGACGCATCTTAGAGTCCAGGGGCAGGCCTGGGGCGTGGGCAGCGCTGCCCATCGGACCCTGGCCAGAGACCCAGTGGGCACAGCGTCTTCCTCTGCAGTCAGAGAAACAGATGGGAAGGGGACGAGAGTCTAGACAGTTTGGGCACTGGGGGTCTGCTGGCCACACCACGGCTATCAGGGCCAGCCAGGACAGCACCACGGAGGGTGGGAGACGGGACGCGGAGAGCCCACCCGGCTCGGGGAGCCCACCCTCCCCCGGGGAGGCGGCCCGGAGCACCTCTGCACGCAGACGGACACGACACATGACGATCCCATGTGTCGTCAGGATGTTCCGTGACGAATGAACTGAGCTACATCCGTCAGTGACCACTAAGGGGGGCGTGGTCTGGGGCAGGGGGGACTCTGGGAAGGGCAGGCCACGGCGGTGGGTGGACCCTCGAAGGCCCTCAACCACTCCGTGATGAACGACTTGCTAAATCACGGGGTTAGAATTGAAAAAAAAATGTGAAAATAAAATATATTTGCACAAAGTGAAAAAAAAAGAAAAAAATGCTGTGAGTTCTCTATGTGTGTGTCTCTCTGATCTCTGTCTCTTTCTGTCTCTCTGTCTCTCTGTCTGTTTCTATCTCTCCCTGTCTCTCTGACCCTTTCTATCTCTGTCTCTCTGTCTCCCTGTCTCTCCCTGTCTCTCTGACTCTTTCTATCTCTGTCTGTCTCTCTGTCTCTCTTTCTCTCTCTGTAAAATTATCTGAGAGTAGAAAGAAACAAAAAAAATGCCATGGGTTCTCTGTGTGTCTCTCTCTGTCTCTGTCTCTGTCTCTTTCTGTCTGTCTGTCTCTCTCTCTGTCTGTCTGTCTTTCCCTGTCTCTCTGATTCTATCTCTGTCTTTCTCTCTGTCTCTTTCTCTGCCACTCTCTCTCTGTCTCTCCCTCTGTCTCTGTCTCTCTGTCTCTGTGTCTCTGTGTCTCTGTGTCTCTGTGTCTCTGTGTCTCTCTGTCTCTCTCTCTCTCTCTCTCTCTCTCTCCCTCCCTCCAATAAAACCCAGCAATGGTCCCCAAGCTCCAAGGTACCTTGTGGAGTTTGGGGACTGAGTTTTGCATGTGGGCGGGGAACAGACCCAGACGCGGAGGAGGCTAAGAAGTGGATGGGCACGTCCCCAGAGAACCACTGCACCGGCAGAAGAAGAAACACTGCCCGTCTGGAATGGGGGGATTGAAGGTTGAAGAAGAAGGATAGTTTGAAGGGGCTGGAGTGACAGGACAGCGGGGACGGCGTTGGCCTTGCACGCGGCCGACCCGGGTTCGATTCCCAGCATCTCACAGGGTCCCCCGAGCACCGCCAGGTGTGATTCCTGAGTGCATGAGCCAGGAGGAAGCCCTGAGCATCGCCGGCTGTGACCCAAAAAGCCAAGAAAAAGAAAAGATGAAGAACAGTTTGAGGGCCCTGCCCAAGACACACACACACACACACACACACACACACACACACACACACACACACAAGGATGCAGGAGAAAGACAGACATCCCACCGCTTGTGGCCTCTGGCTCAGGGGTTCGAGATTCCAGGTTCTGTCTCGGGTCTGTGAGCTTGGAGAGGGCGAGGGCGGTCTCGTTCTAAACCGCTCCTGCGGGGACAGTGACCCCTGTCCACGCTCCCTGGGCACTCGGATGTCCCTGCAGAGATGACCGATGTCTCGTGACGACAGGGAAGAAAGAGAAGGGACTGGGGGCGGAGGGTTAATATTAAGGGCCAAGTTTAAAGAGAAAGAAAGACGGACCCCAACGAATGCTATCTGGCCACTCCTGGGCATTCCGAAACCCAAACCAAACGGACCCCGGAACCAGAACTCAGGGCTCGGGGCTCCGGGCCCGGAACGGACCTGTCTGCATCGGTCTGGCCGCCGGGGTCTATTCTTAGATTTGGGAAGCAACTGGCCAGGTTGCTACTTTCGGCGCCAAATGTCCATTCAGCATTCCTTTATTTAGAGGGGAGAGAAAAATCACCCGGTAAGCAGCTGTGCCCCACCCCTCCTCAGAAAAAAAAAAAAAAAGTTCCCACACCCAAACTCTATCTGAATGATAAGGGGGCAAAACCCAGGAAACCGAGGCAGGAAGGATTTCCAATCGCTCCGATGCTCGCAATCTTACACACAGTCTCCTTCACGCCACCAACCCCTGCCTCCGTTCCTGTCAGGGGGTTTTGGAAGGACGAACTCTTTCTCCGTTTGCGGCCACTCTGGTTATTTTTTTTCCAAGTCCAGGAAGATGCTGGTGGGTGAGGAACGTCCTATACACACGCACGCACACACACACACACACACACACACACACACACAGAGATTTGTATGACTACCTGCATTTCTTTGCACCGTAGAGCACAGAACTCGCACTCTGGGAGAAGAAAATGGAATTTCGGTGGGGCCTGGGTGACATTTCATGAGGGGCGGAACAGTGGCAATGCAGATTTTTCTGGGTGCAGATGAGGGGCCCCCCCGGGCACCGAGAACCCCCCCCCCCCAAATCCACACCCACACACACACGCCCACACGCATCTTCTCCCAGGAAAATCTGACCTTTTCCAGGATGGCTGGGCGGTCCAGCCAACTGCATCCCGGGGTCCAACCTTCTCCTCCTCTCGGGCACACCCCCCCCGACCCCCCGCCGCCCACCAGGCGAAAGGCTGCACCCTGCAGGCTTTTAAGGGCCCCCCCCCCAGTAGGGCTAGCTTGCTTGAGCTGCAGACTCACGACCCTCTCCTCTGTCCGGCTCTGCATCCCCAGCGCGTACGACCCTCCTCGCGCGCCAATGCAGAACCCAGAGCCCCCGAATCCCCCAAGACACCTCCCCAAACTTTATTGTGTTTTTTTATTATTATTATTATTACTATTATTAATTTCGCTTTTCCTTTTATCCTGCCTCCCTTCAATCCCCACCTCTCCAAATCAGGTCGCGCCCACCAGCTCCCCAAAGGAGGGTGGGGACCAAACCCGGTCGTGAGTCCTTTGGGAACTGCGTCGGGGAGAGAGGGAGACCGGGAAAACCGTCATCCCTCCCCCGCGCGCACGCCGCCCCCCAAAATGACCAGAGAGAGAGAGAGAGAGAGAGAGAGAGGGAGGGAGGGAGGGAGGGAGAGAGAGAAGGAGGGAGCGGGGGCGTTGGGGGGTGGGGAAGAGCCAGAGCCGGCGCCCCGGGAAACGGCGACGCACACCACCACCTTGCGGAGTCAGCAGGCAAGAGCAGCACCTGCGCGCGCGACCCCCTCCCCGAGCCCAGCACGCAGCCCCCCGGCCCCCCCACCCAGGTCCTAAGTTGGGTGCAAACGGCCGCAGGGCCCGGGCCGGCCGCGGGGGTCCCGTCCCCGTGCGCCCCGGGGGGCGCGCGCCGGACGCATCTCGCGCGCCCCCAGCCCGGCCCAGACGGATCCCCCCACCCCACCCACGGCGGCCAGCAGGACCCCCCAAACCCCATCTCTGAGTGGCCTCCCCTTGCGCGCCCACCCCTGGCCTCCCGGCTGGCCCCGCGGCGCCCACCCGCCCCGCCAGGGGCTCACCCGGAGCGGCGACGCGGCGCGGGGGTCCCCGGCCGTCCCCAAAGCCCCCACGCGCGACCCGGGGCGGGCCGGGACGTCTTCGGCGCGGGCATCCCGGGGGGCCCCCCTCGGCCTGTCCACGCGCCCGGCGCCCGCCCCGGCCACGCGCCGCCCCGCGCGCCTCCCCCCTGCGCTGGAGCGCGCGCGCGCGCGCGCGGGGGGGGGCGGGGGCGGCCCCGGGTGGGCGGGAGGGGACACCCCGGGGGTGGGAGGCGACCCTGACCCGGGAGGGGGACACCCTGCACCCCTTCCAGCCCCCGGGAATGGGCAGAAGGGAGGGAGAAAGGGGGCGATGCCCAGGGGAGGGCGCGCAGCGCGGGACAGCGCCGAAGGCCACGTCCCCCCTGGGGGATGCGCTTGGGGGGGGTGCGAGGGGTCCCGGGCGGGATGCTGCGGCTGTGGGTGCGGGGTCCGAGGCCCCCCTTCAGGGCGAGGGCCTGGGGGAGCGGCTGGGGGTGGTCTTCTCCGCACACGGCGCCCCCCGGGACGCTGCACCCAACTTTGGAGGCCCTCGGGGAGGGCGGGCGCCGCGGGGAGGCGAGCTCAGGGCGGTTGCAGGGATGCGGGGGTCCCGGGTGCGCGTGGGGGACCCCCACCCCGCCTTGGGGGCCGGCCAAGAAGGGGCAGCGGCGGGTCTCCAAGCCCTGCACACGGAGGCGGCCTTGCGCGCCCCTTTGGCCCAGCACAGGGACCCCCCATCCCCCCCCCCCCCCAGCCCTGGGAACGCGCCGGCCGGTGCGTCCGGCCCCGAAGGCAGCGGGGAGCGCCGGGGACGCGGGTGCGGGGTCCGAGCGCGGGTGTCCAGCGCGGCCCGGGCCGGCCCCGCCGTCACGTGCGCCCGTGCGTGCATCGCGGCCCGTCCTCGCTGCCGGAGGGAGGAAAAAAAAAAAAATTTTTTTTAAAAAAAAAAAAAGGCCTTGGCTGGGCCTCCGCGGCTCCACCTGGTCCTAACCGCCCCACAATGTTAAATGAAACCAATCAATAAAAATGCAATTAAATAAATAAATAAATAAATAAAGCAGCCTAGAAAGTGGTGATTGCTCAGAGCAGGAACTGAACGCGGCGGGGACGGGGGGCACCAGGCGGGACACCCGCGCGTCCACTCCGCCGGGCCGTGTCCAGCTGCCCGGGGGCCCCCCGAGAGCCGCGCGCTCCGCTCCTGCGCGCCGGCGACTGCAGAGACATTTTTTTCTCCCCCCTTGTCTCGGGCTCTGGGTCTCTAATTCCCTCCCCCCACCCTTTTTTCCCCCCGCTCCATCCCTCCTCTTCCTCCTCCTCCTCCTCCTCCTCCTCTCCCTCCTCCCGCTCCTCCTCCTCCTCCCTCCAACAGCTCTTCTCCCTCTGCACACTTGTGTTTATTTGCATGGAAGACGGGAGAGCTACTTGGTAAACACATCACACAGCCAGCCCCGGGGCCCCTGCAAAGAGCTGATGGCAGTCAGGAAAATGAATAAATAAATGCGAATTTTTTTTATTAAAAAAAAAAAAGGAATGCATCAATCCGGTGGCTCCCAAGAGCTCCGGGCCGGAAGGGGACTAAGGTGATAATCACCCGGGGGGCCACTTCTCAACCACCCCCCACCCACCCCAACCCGGGGTCCAGCCCTGAGACACACACACGCACACACAACATGTACCCCCATCAATCAACCACCAGCATCAGCACCAGCAGCTCCTCTAAATCACAGTTCTGAAACATTGTATCTCTTCCCTGCCCGGAGGTACCTGAAAGGCTAGGCGGCAGCCCAGGAGCTCAGATTGGCGCACTGCACACCGCCCTCCCCTCCGACACACCACACACACACACACACACACGCACACACAGAGTCCTAAGACCGACCCGAGCCAAGTCTCGGTCCACCCAATTTTCCAAATGAAACAAGAGTTAAAGGCTTGACGGGTGAGATCTGCAGACGTGCAGGCTTTGCTGGAACACATCTTAAGTCCAATTTGCTGCCCATCCAATTGTTTTCCAGGGTTTAACATCAATATTATTGTTAATAATAATAATAATTAATAAATGGAGCAGAAGCCAGAGAGATGTGCAAACCGGGTCCTACCTGCAGGTGCGGGGGGTCCCCGGCCGCTCCTGGGCGATTCTACGCATCCGGATGGTTCCGGGGAAAGCCTGTCTTGAGCCAGGGATGCATCAGGGGGGCCTCCTGGCTGCCCCGGCCTGGAATATTCTCCAATCCCGGCTGGAGAGATTGCTCCAAAGGAATGTCAGGCGCCGAGGGGGGAGGCAGTCCGAGGTCCCTGGCTGCAACCGGGGCTGATGCTCTGGGCACTAAGGAGGAGGAGGAGGAGGAGGAGGGGAAGGAGGAGGAGGAGGGGGAGGAGGAGGAGGAGGGGATGAAGGAGGAGGAGGAGGAGGTGGAGGAGGAGGAGGGGGAGCAGGCAGCGGGGGTCTCCGGTCAGGAAGGGCTGCCGGGGAGGAGGTCCGGGGCCGAGCTCGCTGGCGAGGGCTGAGCCGCGGCCGAGGAGGAGGAGAGACTGAGGAGGGGCCAGCGCCCGGCTGCCTCCCCGCTCGGAGGCTGCGATTGGACCAAACTCGGAGGAATTTGCAAAGCCGCCAGCCAATCGCCTGCCGGCCCTGGTCCCCATCACTACAGACACAGCATCCCCGGCTGCAAAGGGGAACTGATCCCGGGGCAGAGCATCTCTGCCTGTGTGTGTGTGTGCGCGCGCGCGCTTGTGCGCGCTTGTGTGTGTGCGCGCGCGTGTGTCTGTGTGTGTGACAGCAGGTGACCGTCAGCCCGGGAGAGGCTGTGAGTCTACACCCAGAGCAATGCATGACCGAATTATTATTATTTTTTTTCCACTCCACCGTCTTTGCCACCCCCCCGCCCCTGTATTCCTGGCGACAGCCAGAGCTCAGACCCGCTGCAGTATTTGCAAAAACGGTGGCCGTGCATCTCCCCGGACCGCTTGCTTGCAGCCGTCTGGGGGTTGGGGGGGGTCCCTCTGCCTGGGGAGAAAAAAACGTTTTTCTTGCGGCTGTTTCTCTCCAAGCTGCACAGCTGAGACAGACACAGGCCTGGCACGCCACGGACGGACCCAGGTTCCATCCCTGGCTGCCCGCGGGGAGCCCCGAGCTCACCAGGAGGGATTCCTGAGCGCAGAGCCAGGAGGAAGGGAACACCCTGGCTACGGCCGGGTGGGACCCTCCCCACCCCAGACACCCACCAGAGGCAACCCAAGCAACTGGAATGAGCAGAATCTGCGGCCAATGGGTGACTGAAGCATCACACACCAACCTGGCCGGTGACCTCACCTTGGACGTCCAGCCCAGCTGGGACCCGGGTGGTCCCTGGCACCCACCTGCTCCAGCTCTGCCGTGGAACTAGGCACTCACTGGACGGTTTTGCACACTGCACCCTGGGCCAAGCTGCTTGGGGGGCAACCCCCAACCCCCTCTCCCCCCAAAAAATATGCAAATTAAAAACAGATGGTGGATGGAGAGGAGTGGTACGGTCTAAGGTGGTCACAGCACCAGCCGTTTCGTCTTCCTTTGGGGAGTGCAGCCCAGACATTCCCGGCTCTCCGGGGGCTTGAGGGGTGCAGGGCCAGAGGCAGCCTGGTGCATCTGCAGTGACTCGGGTCCCAGGGAGCTGGACTCCCTGAGCACTGTCTGAGAGGAGCAGTGGCAAGCCCCCAGATGCCGGAACTGCAGGGAGGTCTAGCCAACCAACACCCATGTCCGGGCTCTCTGCAGCTCCGGGCCCCGTCCACGCAGGCTGACAACTTAGAAGGACTCCGCGGGGTTGGAGAGAAGGCAGGCTGAGTGCCAACGCAGCAGGGAGGTCGCCTGCCTGGCATCCAACTGAATGAGGTTCCCATCCCTGGGATCAACAGGGAGTTCCCCCCTCAGGAGTACCTCAGGGGTCGCAGAGCCAGGAGTAAGCCCTGAGCATCGCCAGGTGTGGACCAAGAAACAAACCAAAAATTCAGGGGCCCGGAGCAGTAGCCCAGAGGGGAGGGCGTTGGCTGGCATGTGGCCGACCCGGGTTCGAGTCCCGGCATCCCATAGGGTCCCCCGAGCACCGCCAGGAGTGATTCCTGAATGCATGAGGCAGGAGGGACCCCTGAGCATCGCCGGGTGGGACCCAAAAAAGCAAAACGAAAAAAAAAGCAAAATTTAAATAAAAGCAGAATTTTAAAAAACTAAAATTAAAATTTAAAAAAGGGAAAATTTAAAGAAACTAAAATTAAATTAAAATTTTTAAAAAAGTAAGATTTTTTTAAGAAAAGGATAATGGTGCATCTTTTGTCGAAATAAAATATTTTGTCGAAATAATGAATGTAATCAAAGTAGAAAGTAGAAAGAGAGTTAAGTGGAAATCATCTGCCCCACAGGCATGGGAAGGGGTGGGATGGGGGGTGTATTGGGGTTCTTGGTGGAGAATAAGCCCTGGTGAAGAAATGGGTGTTTGGTTATTGTATGACCGAGACTTCAACCTGAAAGCTCTGTAACTGTTCTCACGGTGATTCAATAAGTAAATTTGAATAAATAGATAAATAAATAAATCTGTCCGCTGTCCTCCCGTTGTTCATCAATTTGCTTCCGCGGGACCAGTAACATCTCCATTGTGAGACTTGTTGTAAATAAAATTAAATTTAAAAAAAAAATTTTAAAAGGGCTGGAGAGATAGCACAGTGGGGAGGACGTTGGCCTGGCACGCGGCCGACTCGGGTTCGATTCCCAGCATCCCATAGGGTCCCCCGAGCACCGCCTGGAGTGATTCCCGAGTGCATGAGCCAGGAGGGACCCCTGTGCTTCGCTGGGTGTGACCCAAAAAGAAAATAATAATAATAATAATAATAATAATGATAATAAATAATTAATAAGGATGTCAGCTTGGTCATTGGACCTGGCAGTACCTGAGGAATTGAGCCCAGGGGCATCTGGCATGTTCCAGCTCTTTCTCTGTCTCTCTCTGTCTCTCTCTCTCTGTCTCTCTGTCTCTCTCTCTGTCTCTCTCTGTCTCTCTCTTTCCATCTCTCTCTATCTGTCTGTCTCTGTCTGTCTCTGTCTCTCTCTGTCTCTCTCTTTCCATCTCTCTCTCTGTCTCTCTGTCTCTCTGTCTCTGTCTCTCTGTCTCTCTCTGTCTCTGTCTGTCTCTGTCTCTCTCTGTCTCTCTCTGTCTCTCTCTGTCTCTCTGTCTCTCTCTGTCTCTCTCTTTCCATCTCTCTCTGTCTCTCTCTGTCTCTCTCTGTCTCTCTCTGTCTCTCTCTGTCTCTCTCTTTCCATCTCTCTCTCTGTCTCTGTCTCTCTCTGTCTCTCTCTGTCTCTCTCTGTCTCTCTCTCTGTCTCTCTCTGTCTCTCTCTGTCTCTCTGTCTCTGTCTCTCTCTGTCTCTCTCTGTCTCTCTCTCTGTCTCTCTCTCTGTCTCTGTCTCTCTCTGTCTCTCTCTCTGTCTCTCTGTCTCTCTCTGTCTCTCTCTGTCTCTTTCTCTGTCTCTTTCTGTCTATCTCTGTCTCTCTCTGTCTCTCTCTGTCTCTGTCTCTCTCTGTCTCTTTCTGTCTCTCTCTGTCTCTCTCTGTCTCTCTCTGTCTCTGTCTCTCTCTGTCTCTCTCTGTCTCTGTCTCTCTCTCTGTCTCTCTCTCTGTCTCTCTCTATCTCTCTCTGTCTCTCTGTCTCTGTCTCTCTCTGTCTCTTTCTCTGTCTCTTTCTGTCTATCTCTGTCTCTCTCTGTCTCTCTCTCTGTCTCTCTCTGTCTCTCTCTGTCTCTCTCTCTGTCTCTCTCTGTCTCTCTCTGTCTCTCTCTCTCTGTCTCTCTCTCTGTCTCTCTCTGTCTCTCTCTCTCTCTCTGTCTCTCTCTCTGTCTCTCTCTGTCTCTCTGGCTCTTACCCCAAGAACCCTTTGAAATACCAGGGAAGGGGACTCAGATGAGAACAGAACAATGGACAGGGCAGGTGCCTTGCAATGGACCCACCCCAGTCCACTGCTAGGACCCCCTACGTTCCCAGGGATCGATCTGTTAATCCGCAGCGACTCTCACCTCCCAACTTCGGCCTGACTTTTACCCCGTGGTCTTTCTCATTAGAGCACTTTTCCTCTTCTGTTATTTTTTTTAGGTTCCCTTTCACGTATTTTTCACTTTCATTTACCTTGACAGACAGCCAACCCCCCCGCCCAACCCACCCCCGCCTCGGAAAAATGTCAGTCATACTTTGGTGATCAATGAAGGGCGCCCCGACAGGGTCACGACGGGCTCGAGACCCGCTCGGAGAACGAATTTCGATACGTGACATTGGGAGGGGGGGGTTGGTCGGCTGAGAAATAACCTTTCAATTACGGGGAGATAGATGGTGAGAGAATCCGGGTTAGATCCTAGCTGCGTAGACAAGACATTTGTCTTGCCTATAATTGATAAAGCCAAAGTACACAGGACAACCCATTCATTACAAGATATTTATGCAGGGGTGTTTGCTGAACGGATTTCAGGACTGGATTACACCGGAAGAAAATTAACACCGGGACTAGATAAAGAGAAATATGGCAAAGACCTGAAAAATATTTATCTTCTTCAGGGTGACTGAATCCCAGGGCTCCCTCTCTCCTTTGAAACGCCAAAACGGCCAAACAAACCTTTCACCTTCCTTCCGAAACACAGTTAACCCCGAGACCGCCTGCTTCCAGCTGATGCCTGGCATGCATTTACTCGTCCGAGGATGGGGGTTCTGTGAGTTTCTCTTGTCTGTCCGTGCAGGGACAGACTATGTCTCCTGTGGACATCAGTTCCACAGGCCAAGAGTGAACAGAACTTCATTGCAGCACTGTTCACAATCGCCAGAAGCTGGGGACAACCCGAGTGCCCGAGAATACACGACTGGTTAAAGAAACCATGGCACATCTACGCAGTGGAATACTATACAGCGGGTAGGAAGAAAGCGGTTGTGACATTTGCCTATGAATAGATGGACACAGAGAAATAGCACAGCGGGTAGGATGTTTGCCTTGCACGCCACCCACCCAGGTTCGATACCTCCTTCCCTCTCAGAGAGCCCAGCAATCTACCGAGAGTATTCCGCCCTCAAGGCAGAGCCTGGCAAGCTCCCCGTGGTGTCTTCGAGATGCCAAACACAGTCACAACAAGTCTCACGATGGAGACAGTTCTGGTGCCCACTCGAGGAAATCGATGAACCACGGGAGGACAGTATGACTGGAACCCAACCATGAACAGCTTCGTAAGGGTCTATCTCACAGTGATTCAAAATAAAAAATAAAGTTGTTTTTTTTTAAAAGAATGAACAGAACTTTGCAGAAACCCACCCGAGGTGACTCCTTCAAGAAGGCCCATATGCTGGAGTACTATGCAGCTGTTAGAAAGGATGAAGTCATGAAATTTACATACAAGTGGTACTTCACGGAAAGCATCATGCTAAGCGAAATGAGTCAGAAAGAGAGGGATAGACATAGAAAGATTGCATTCATCTGGGGAAAATAAAGTAACAAAATAGGAGATTAATACCCAAGAATAGCTGAGATCAGCACCAGGAGGATTACTCCATAACTTAGAGGCCAGTCGGGTATTCTAGGGGAAAGGGCAGTTCAGATAGAGAAGGGAGCACCAAATAAAGGGTGTTGGGAGGATCCTCCCAGGACGGGAGAAGCATGCAGAAAGTAGACTATGGACCGAACATGATGCCCACTCAATGCTCCTCTTGCAAAACACAGTACCCAAAAGAAGAGAGAGAGAACAAAAGGGAATGCCCTGCCACAGAGGCAGGGTGGGATGGGGGGAATGGGGTGTGGGAGGGATACTGGGACTGGTGGTGGTAGAGAATGGGCTCTGGTGGAAGGTTGAGTACTCGATCATTGTATAACTGAAACCCAAGCACAAAAATTTGTAAGTCTACAACTCTACCTCATGGTGTCTCACTAATAAAAATTCATTTAAAAAAAAAAAAAGAAGGGTCATAAACTCTGAATTTCATCCGCACAGCTCAGAGACAGTTTGGTGAGGTCTAAACCCGAAGAATAGCCAATTTGGACCCGGGTTCGATTCGCAGCATCCCCTAGGGTCCCCCGAGCACCGCCAGGAGGAGTCATTCCTGAGTGCAGAGCCAGGAGGAAGCCCTGGGCATCGCCACTGGGTGGGACCCAAGAAGCAAAAGGAAAAAGAAAAAGAAAGAATAGCCAACGTCCAAAATGGCGTGCGCCCATTTCCCTGGACCGCTTTTCGGCTCGCTGGGTGGGTTCTGTTGCACAGTCCCACTCGATGGTGCTGTGGGGTTACTCCTGGCCCAGTGCTCACAGTTTACTCCAGGCGGAGGTGGGGGAGGGTGGCCACTACAGTGGTGTGTAGGATGACATTGTTTTGAGTAGTAGTTTAGGTTTCTTGGGTTGCTCCCATCACAGTGCTCCCATTCCGCGGTGTTTACTTGTAACTTCTTTCCGGGTGCTCTCTTGGCTTGTAAATATCGTTTTTCTCTTCTCCTTTGCAGAGTTTTTTTGCAGTCCTTTGCATAGTGTGCAAATATACTCCTTTGCACAGTTTATTCAGAGCAATGTCCTCTTCCTACGGACACAGTGAAGACAGTCAACGTTATGCTTTTGTGATGTGGGAGTTTACTGGTTCTCAGTGATATTTCCCTCCTGGGCATCCGTTCTCTCGACCTCAGCCTCAGTTTCCCTCACTTCCTAGTGCCCCCAAAAGCAGGGTCCCGACGAGGGACTGGACGGACCCAGGGCAAGCGGTGACCTCTGTGCTAACCTGGCATCGAGATGGGCCCGGCCGAAGTGCCATAATGCTTTAAGTTAAGAGCTTGGTCACGGGTAGCTGGAGCGATAGCCCAGCGGGGAGGGCGTTTGCCTTGCACGCAGCCGGCCCAGGTTCGAGTCCCAGCATCCCATAGGGTCCCCCGAGCACTGCCAGGAGGAGTCATTCCTGAGTGCATGAACCAGGAGTAACTCCTGTGCATCGCTGGGTGTGACCCAAAAAGCAAAAAAAAAAACAAAAACAAAAAAAAAGAAGAAAGAAAGAGCTTGTTCAAGGACAGATGCTGTCCTGAGCCAAAAAGTACTAATAACTAGATTCGGACCCTGCTAGGGTGAGGAATGATTAATCTGGCCTGAGCACTGTAGTCTGAGTCTGTGGGAAGCCGTTCCCAGGAGAGCTACCCTACAAGCCTCAATGGGATCTTTCACTGTGTCCACGCAAAAATAACTAGTACTGAGATGTTGATTGATAGAGTCATTGGACCAAGGAAAGGAGAAAAACACCTTAGGGGGTAGTTTGCCCTTGGGCAGTCAGGAAGGGCCTTGGAATACCCCCTAGGTGGTGTTTCCGCTGCCCTTGAGTCTGGGGGTCAGGAAGGGCTTTCTTATGTTGATTTGTTTTTTTTTTGTTTCTTTTGTTTCTTTTCGGGTCACACCTGGTGATGCAGAGAGGTTCCTCCTGTCTCTGCACTCAGGAGTTACTCCTGGGAGTGCTCAGGGGACCCTATGGGATGCTGGGAATCGAACCCGAGTCGGCTGTGTGCAAGGCAAACGCCCTCCCCGCTGTGCTATCGCTCCAGCCCCAATAATAATAATAATAAAAATAATAATAATAATAATGAAAACAAAGACTGAATAAGGAGAAAAGGAGAGTGCAAGGGAGGAAAAACCTTTTTTGACAAATTATGGATTCCAATTAAAAGTCACAGAGAGGGGGGCTGGAGTGATAGCACAGCGGGTAGGGCATTTGCCTTGCACATGCCCGACCTGGGTTCGAGTCCCAGCGTCCCGTATGGTCCTCTGAGCACTGCCAGGAGTAACTCCCAAGTGCAGAGCCAGGAGGAACCCCTGTGCATTGCCGGGTGTGACCCCAAAAAAGCAAAAAAAAAAGTATCTGATCGATCAACGGGCTTGGCTCATGACTCGGACCCCCACTGCTCAGGGAGCCCACCCCAAACACCCCAAGCACGGGGGGCGAGGGGAATTCCCGTCGGGGTCTCGCTCTGGCCCCTCCCAGAGGTGTAATACGGCGGTGGGCACCAGACCTGGGTTGGCCGTAGGCCATAGTTATATTTAGTACCAGAAGCATATTACAATAAATATGACTTTAAGGGTTTGTGCATCGTAAATGTTTAGAGAGAAAGATCTTTTTTTTTCTTCTTTCTTTCTTTCTTTCTTTCTTTCTTTCTTTCTTTCTTTCTTTTTCTCTTAAATTTTTATTAGTGAAACACCATGAGGTCCAGTTGTAGACTTACAAATTTTCATGCTTGGGTTTCGATTATACAATGATCAAATACCCATCCCTCCACCAGTGCCCATTTCCCACCACCACGGGTCCCAGTATCCCTCCCACCCCCCCGTCCCCCGATCCCACCCTGCCTCTGTGTCAGGGCATTTCTTTTTGTTCTCTCTCTATTCTTTTGGGTACTGTGTTTTGCAAGAGAGGCACTGAGTGACAATCATGTTTGGTCTATAGTCTACTTTCAGCATGCTTCTCCCACCCTGGGAGGATCCTCCCAACACCCTTTATTTGGTGCTCCCTTCTCTATCTGAGCTGCCTTTACTCCTAGCGTGTGCGGCTGGCCTCCAAGCCATGGAGTAAACCTCCTAGCACTAATCTCAGCCATTCTTGGGTGTCAGTCTCCTATTTTGTGACTTTATGTTTCCCAAATGAACGCAATCGAGACAAAGATTTTAAATGATCATGTATGAACTAAATATATGAATTATAGATGATAGGCTCACAGAGTTATAGATAAGACAGTTATATTATATCGAACCCAGTGACATATCCTCTCTTTATACATTGTTACACATCGATACATACATGTTATATATAATATAAATTATTTATTTTAGATAGTACTGTAGCACTGTCCTCCCATTGATCGTCGATTTGCTCGAGCGGGCCCAGTAACGTCTCCATCGTGAGACTTGTTGTTACTGTGTCTGGCATATCGAATACGTCACGGGGAGCTTGCCAGGCTCTGCCGTGCGGGCGAGATACTCTGGGTAGCTTGCCGGGCTCTCCGAGAGGGGCGGAGGAATCGAACCCGGCTTGGCAGGACCGGCGGTTTGCAAGGCAAACGCCCTACTGCTGTACCAGAAGTATATTACAATGAATATGACTTCAAATGTTTGTGCATCATAAATGTTTAGAGAGAAGAAGGATTTTAAATGATCATGTATGAACTAAATACATGAATTATGTATGACAGGCTCATATAGTCATAGATAACGCGGTTATTTATATTACATCGAACCCATTTAAATATCTCTTTATACATTATTATATATACATTGTTAAAATGTTTTACTGTTTTTGGCATATCAAATACGTCAACGGGAGCTTGCCAGGCTTTGCGGTGTGATCAAAATACTCCCGGCAGCTTGCCGGGCTCTCCGAGAGGGGCGGAGGAATCGAACCTGGCTCAGCTGGGCTGGCGGCTTGCAAGGCAAACGCCCTACCGCCGTGCTATCGCCTCCTTTTTCCTACTGTTCTTTATTGAGAAAGAACGGGGCAGATCATCCGTGATGCAGTGTATGAATCACTGAGTCTCAGCCGATGTGGGGAAACTGCACACGATGAAGAAATGGGGCTGTGAGAAGGATCTTCACACCCATCTTGCCCCCCGCAGGGAGACCCACCAGGCTCTGATGGATTCAGTCAGCAACCAAGCTCTGGTGGTAGAAACTTTGTGTTGTGTGCGTGAAGCCCTGGGTTCAAGGACTACCCCTGAAATCCCCCAATCAATCATCACTTTAGGGTTGATCTCAGAAGAGTCAAAGCAAGAAATACTTAGAGGATCACTGATTTATGCCATAATGTAAGGAGACAAACACATACACAAACCCTCTCTCTCTCTCTCTCTGTCTCTCTGTCTCTCTGTCTCTCTGTCTCTCTCTCTCTCTGTCTCTCTGTCTCTCTGTCTGTCTCTCTCTCTCTCCTCTGTCTCTCTCTCTGTGTTTCTGTGTCTCTCTGTCTTGAAGGCCAGAGAAATGCACAAGCTCTTTAAAATGGAAAGAGCTGGGGCCGGAGTAATGGATAGCCCAGCGGGGAGGGCGTTTTTGCCTTGCACAGCATCCCATCGTGTCCCCCAAGGAACTGCCAGGAGTAATTCCTGACTGCAGAGCCCAGGAGTAACACCTGGGCATTGTCGGGTGTGACCCAAAAAGCACACAGACACACACACACACACACAAAAAAAAAAAGCAGAGGAGACGGTGGAGAATTTGGCAGTGGAGACCTCAGTCTGCCCAGGTCAGGGTCAGGGGTCAGAGGCCACCCATGCCCTGGGCACGGGTGCGATCAAACGGACATCACCTCTGGAGTGTTGCTCTTCACATCCTCATCTCCCTCACGTCACCCTGAGAAAGTCATCAGACAGGTTGCAGGGGAAGGGGGAGAAGTTCTGGAAAGTTCTCTCCCGTTGAGTTGGTCACCAATGGAGCGTGGGAATATGAAGAGGCCAAGAGAGTATCACAGTGGGCAACAGAGCCGAATGCAGGTGGTCCTCAGGCACGGGACCCATCGGAAACTGAGGACACGAAGGAGAAAGGCGGAGGGGTGGCTTCGTGCTACTTCCGACCCGTTTCGTGCCTCATTTTATCTTCACGTGTCTTGCTGTGAGACATCTTGGTATCAGATGGTCTTTCCTAGGAGAAAAATCAATAGAGGATCTTTCTCAGGATGATGTTCACTGTGTTCTGGATGATGAGAAGTCTTCTTTTTTGTAAAGAAAAAAAAAATCGGGGCTGGAGCAATAGCACAGCAGGTAGGGCGTTTGCTTTGCACACAATCGACCCGGGTTCAATTCCCAGCGTCCCATATGGTCCCCTGAGCTCCGCCAGGAGTAACTCCTGAGTGCAGAGCCAGGAGGAACCCCTGTGCATCGCCGGGTGTGTCCCAAAAACAAAAACAAAAAATAAATCAAGCTAGTTATAAGAAAAAGGCACCAATATTTATTTTTATTTATTTATTTATTTTTGCTTCATTTGATTTATTTTATTTATAAATAAATAAATAATAGTAAGGCGGGGAAGCTTTGTAACTGTGTATCTCATAGAGAATCTATAAATAGTTTTTTTTTTTTAAAAAAAATAAAAGTGCTTCTTGAGTCCAGAGCTAGGAATCATCCCCAAGCATCACTGGGAATGCCCCCACAAAAAACAATCAATCAATCAATCAATCAATCAATAAGAGCAAACATGCAAAAAATAACATAGATGTGGATAGAAAAAAATAAAGGTTGTAAGAGTCACGTGCTTATAGGTGATTCGTGTAGATTATAAGGAATTTGAGAGAGATGAATCTATCTCTCGGCGATTAACTCAGTTACTGCCAAAGAAATTTTTTTTGGGTGGGGGGTCATACCCAACTGCACTCAGGGTTTGGCTCCGCACTCAGGAATTACTCCTGGCGGTGCTCAGGGGACCCTATGGGATGCTGGGACTCGAACCCGGGTCAGTCACATGCAAGGAAAACGCCCTCTCAGTCGTTGCGTTTGCCTGGCACGTGGCCGACCCGGATTTGATTCCTCCCTCCCTCTTCAGAGCCCAGCAAGCTCCCGAGAGGATCGCGCCCGCACGGCAGAGCCTGGCCAGCTCCCCATGGTGGCGTCTTCGAGATGCCAAACACAGTCACAACAAGTCCCCTAATGGAGACGTTCCGGGTGCCCACTCGAGTCAATCCATGAACAACTGAGGACAGTGCCACAGTGCTACATTCTAACCATTGACCTGCATCTTGCCTGAGGCTCTTTCTTTAGGCTTAGCTGGTGGACAACATTCACCCTCAAATTGGTGGTGCCAACAGCCCGAGAGAAGCTTCCAGCCAATAGCCTGTGAGAACTGCATCACACCAACCCAGGCAGTCACCTCTGATGGTGGTCGCCCACATGCTGCAGTTCCATGGAGAGAAGCTGCCCTGTCCTACAAAGGTCCAGCTCCTCATGCACAGAGAGAAAACGTCACCCGCATCTCTGGCTGATTCGGGGTAAGTGACACAGGTTCGATGAGGGCTGCTAGTAGGTAAATATCGGTGCGGTGCATTTATGCCTGTCATCTGCTCTGGAGCACATGACCGCAGAGACTGCAGTTGTCCCGAGCTCAGCCATCCAAATCGAACCCGTGCGCAGAGTTGGTTTTCCAACTGCAGAAAAGGCGGCTCCAGTTTTTATTTTCTTAGAGTCACGGTGAATGAATGAACCCCACGCACAAGTACATCATCGGCTCCCGAGAGCTGCCAAGAGGTATCAAATTAGGGGGGCGGCAGAACTTGACAACGAGATCTGTAACTGCGGCATCCCGCGAAATAGATTGTTTCTTGGCTCTGCCTGAAAAGTTCTGCAACGCGCATCGGCCTTCCGGAATCTTGGTAGGATCCAGCAACGGCCGGGAAGGATGCGTGAATCTGCATGGTACTGGCCAGCCCGGGCGGAACAGGGTGGGAGTGTTTCGGAAACGTTCTTCGGGTCCTGAGAACTTAACTCACCACCCCATACACACACACACACACACACACACACCTACTCCCTCAAGTTGGAAAAAAGTGGAGACTTCCGATCAATCGTCTTACCCCCAATGATGTACTGTGTTTCTGTGTGTGTAGGTGTCTAATACTTAGCTCTAAGCCACACACACACATTTTCTTTTTTTTTCTTTTTGGGTTCCACCCAGCGATGCACAAGGCTCCCTCCTAGCTCATGCACTCATGCACTCAGGCATGAGTCCTGGTGGTGCTCAGGGGACCGTATGGGATGCTGGGAATCGAACCCGGGTCGACCCTGTGCAAAGCGAACGCCCTACCTGCTGTGCTATCGCTCCAGCCCCCCCCCCACATTTTTAATGGGTCTTTTTTTTTCTTTTTGGGTCATACTCACTGATGCTCAGCGGTTCCTCCTGGCTCATGCACTCAGGAATGACTCCTGGCGGTGCTCGGGGGACCCTATGGGATGCAGGGAATCGAACCCGGGTTGGCCGCGTGCAAGGCAAACGCCCTCCCCACTGTGCTATGGCTCTAGCCCCCTCAGTGGGTCATTTTTGAAAGATCGCATTCTTCTCTTGACACAGTTAAGTGCATTTCACGTTCATGCGAGACATCGAAGAGAGGACTCCATAAAAACCATTGGGAATATTCTGGAAAGGAGCATATTTCCCTCTGCTTCCTGCTTTCATCGACACGCATGAGCATCGAGATTCTCGCTTTGGAGAGACAGCCGGGAAACTGTTTGCCATGGGATGATGTTGAGGCCAACTTCGAAGTTCAACGGCTTCTGGTACGAACACGGTTCCTGGGAGATGGTTTCTTTCCTAATGATGAGGAAGGGTTTAAGTCTCTGCTAAGGCGAGTGCAGAATGTGGAAACAGCCCAAACATCTGGCGACAGATGAGGCAACTGAGGTCCAGACCTGCTGGCGTAGGAGAGTCCGCTGTGAGGAGAGATGAAACCAGGTCGTTCACTGCAGCATGAAAGAAGCAGGAAGCAGGGCTGGAGCGAGAGCCCGGCGGGGAGGGCGTGGGCCTGGCATGCGGCCGACCCGGGTTCGATTCCCAGCATCCCCTAGGGTCCCCCGAGCACTGCCAGGGGTGATTCCTGAGTGCAGAGCCAGGAGGAAGCCCTGAGCATTGCCGGGTGGGACCCCAAAATGAAAGGAAAGAAAGAAAGAGAGAAAGACAGAAAGAAAGAAAGAAAGAAAGAAAGGAAGAAAGAAAGAAAGAAAGAAAGAAAGAAAGAAAGAGAGAAGGAGGGAGGGAGGGAGGGAGGGAGGGAGGGAGGGAGGGAGGGAGGGAGGGAGGAAGGAAGGAAGGAAGGAAGGAAGGAGAAGGGAAAGGAAGGAACGAAGGAATGAGGGAATGAGGGAAGGAATAAAAGAAGGAAGGAAGGAAGGAGAGAAGGAAGGAAGGAAGGAAGGAAGGAGAGGAAGGAAGGAGGGAGGAAAGGGAGGGAGGGAGGGAGGGAGGAAGGAAGGAAGGAAGGAAGGAGGAAGGAAGGAAGGAAGGAAGGAAGGAAGGAGAGGAAGGAAGGAAGGAAGGAAGGAAGGAGGGAGGAAAGGGAGGGAGGGAGGAAGGAAGGAAGGAAGGAAGGAAGGAAGGAAGGAAGGAAGGGGAAGGAAGGAAGGAAGGAAGGAAGGAAGGAGGGAGGAAAGGGAGAGAGGGAGGAAGGAAGGAAGGAAGGAAGGAAGGAAGGAAGGAAGGAGGGAGGAAAGGGAGGGAGGGACGGAGGAAGAGAAGGAAAGAAGGAAGGAGGGAAAGGAAGGAAGGAAGGAAGGAGGGAAGGAGGGAAGGAAGGAAGGAAGGAAGGAAGGAAGGAAGGAAGGAAGGAAGGAAGGAGGGAGGAAAGGGAAGGAGGGAGGGAGGAAGGAAGGAAGGAGAGGAAGGAAGGAAGGAAGGAAGGAGAGGAAGGAAGGAAGGAAGGAGGGAGGAAAGGGAGGGAGGGAGGGAGGAAGGAAGGAAGGAAGGAAGGAAGGAAAGAAGGAGAGGAAGGAAGGAAGGAAGGAAGGAGGGAGGAAAGGGAGGGAGGGACGGAGGAAGAGAAGGAAGGAAGGAGGGAATGAGGGAAGGAAGGAAGGAAGGAAGGAAGGAAGGAAGGAAGGAAGGAAGGAAGAAGAGAGAGGAAGGAAGGAAGGAAGGAAGAAAATGGAGGGAGGGAAGAAAGAGAGAAGGAAGGATGGAAAGAAGGAAGAGGGGCCAGAGCGATAGCCCAGGGGGGAGGGCGTTGGCCCTGCACGTGGCCGACCCGGGTTCGAGTCCCAGCATCCCCTAGGGTCCCCCTAGCAGTGCCAGGAGTCATTCCTGAGTGCAGAGCCAGGTGTGACGCAAAAAAACACAACAAGACAAAAAAAACCTTCATTATTTCAACAGGGCTCCCTCTTGAAGCATGCAGTTCCTCGTATGCCCTCCCCTCTTCGTGCCTTGGTTATTATTTCCCCGGAAATAATAATAATAATAATAATAATAATAATAATAATAAGGCTCCAGGGACTCTTCCCTCACCTAACTGCCCACTGCACAGTCAACTGCCTCTTTTTTTTTTCCTAATTAGTTAATTTTTTTTTTTAACTGAATCACTGTAAATCACAGAATCTCAGGTACAAAAGCTGTTCCTGGTTGTGTTTCAGTCACAGTGTGCAGAAACCCTCCCTTCCGCCAGGACACATTGCCCACTACCAGCAACACCAGGTCCTTCTCGCACTGTCTCTCTTCCTCTTTGTCTCTCTCTTTCTGTCTCTATCCATTTTATGTCTTTATTCGTCTCTCTCTGTCTCGCTGTCTCTGTCCCTCTGTCTCTCTCTCTCCCCCTCTCTCTCTGTGCCTGTCTCTCTCTACCTCTTTATCTCTGTCTCTTTCTGTCTCTCTCTCTCTCTGTGCCTTTCTCTCTCTCTATCTCTTCCTCTGTCTCTTTTCCTGTCTGTGTCTCTCCCTGGCTTCCAGTCTCCCTGTCTCTCGCTCTGTGTCTCTCTTATTCTCTGTCTGTCTCTCTCTCTCCTTCTCTCCATCTCTCTGTCTCTGTCTCTTCTTCTCTCTGATTCTGTGTCTTTCTCTCTCTGTGTCTCTCTGGTTCTTTCTGTCTCTGTCTCTTTCTCTGTCTCTTCCTGTCTCTGTCTCTCTTTCTTTCTCTGTGTCTCTGTTTCTCTCTCTGTCTCTCTGTCTCTGTCGTCTCTGTGTCTTTCTCTCTCTGTGTCTCTCTCATTCTCTCTGTCTCTCTCCATCTCTGTCACTATCTCTTTATCTCTCTGGCTCTCTGTCTCTCTCCCTCTCTCTGATTCTCTGTCTCTGTCTCTTTCTCTCCCTGTGTCTCTCTGGTTCTCTCTGCCTCTCTCTGACACACACGTAAAGGAGAGCCCAGCAAGCTACCGAGAGTATTCGATGTGCCAGACACAGTAACAACGACACACACAGACACATACAAAAACACAGACACAGACAGACACAGACACAGACACACACACACAGAGACACACAGACACAAAAGACACACAGACACAGAGACACACACACACAGAGACACACACAGAGACACACACAGAGACACACACAGAGACACAGACACACACAGAGACACGGACACACACAGAGACACAGACACACACAGAGACACAGACACACACAAAAACACACACAGACACGCACACAGACACAGAGACACAGACACACAAAAAAACACACAGACAGACACAGACACACACAGACACAGAGAGACACACACAGACACAATATACAGACACACAGACACACACAGACAGTTACACACACAGATACACACAGACAGACACAGTGACAGAGACAGACAGATACACTCAGACAGACACAGTGACAGATACACACAGTAGACGCAGTTACACACAGAGATACACACAGACAGACAGAGACACCCAGAGACACATACGCAGACACACCCAGACACAGAGACACAGAGACACAGAGACACACACACACACACACACACACACACACACACACACACACACACAGAAGACACTTCCCTGTCAGTCTCCAGTTCCCAAGCCAACTCGGGAGTCCTGGACGGGTGCTGGGTCCCAGTGGCTCTCTGAGAACTCGCTCCCGGGCAGTGCGGTCACCAGAAGGCGGCCTCGATTCCGCCGCAGGACCGGAGGGAAACCGCGGTCTCCCCAGCCTCTCTGCCCACCGGCAGGCCCCTGGGAGAGACTCCTGGCTCAGTGCTCAGGGATGACTCCCGGGTCTGTGCTCGGGGCTGACTCCTGGCTCTGGTGCTCAGGGCTGACTCCCAAGTCTGTGCTCAGGGCTCACAGCTCTGTGCTCAGGGCTGACTCTCAGCTCTGTGCTAAGGGCTGAGTCCTGGCTCTGGTGCTCAGGGATGACTCCTGGCTCAGTGCTCAGGGCTGACTCCCAACTCTGTGCTCAGGGCTGACTCCTGCTCTGGTGCTCAGGGCTGACTCCTGGGTGTGGTGCTCAGGACTGACTCCTGGCTCTGTGCTCAGGGCTGACTCCCGGGTCCGTGCTCAGGGTTGACTCCCGGCTCTGTGCTCAGGGCTCACTCCCAGCTCTGTGCTCAGGGCTGACTCCTGGCTCTGTGCTCAGGGCCGACTCCCAGCTTTGTGCTCATGGATGACTCATATCTCTGTGCTCAAGGATGACTCCTATCTCTGTGCTCAGGGCTTACTCCCGGCTCTGTGCTCAGGGATCACTCCTGGCTTTGTGCTCAGGGCTGACTCCCGGCTTCGTGCTCAGGGCTGACTCCCGCCTCTGTGCTCAGGGTTGACTCCTGGCTCTGTGCTCAGGGGTCACTCCCGGTTCTGTGCTCAGGGCTGACTCCTGGATCAGTGCTCAAGGACTGACTCCCAGCTCTGTGCTCAGGGCTGAGGGAGAGAGAGAGAGGAGAGGAGAGCAAGAGACGGTTCCGGCTGAGCCACTCCCCGAGGGCGTCCGGCCGTCTCTGGCCCGTGCTGGGCGGGTGAAGGTCCCCTGAGGCCTCCGTTCCTGTGTCCACTCGGGGGGTCCTGCCGGCCTTCGGGCCCTGCCAGCTGCCTGAATCAGTTCCCAGGAACTCGGCGCCCACAGTGCTCCAAGGCCAGGAGGAATTCATGCGTTTGGTTGGACTACTTGGGGGTGACTCCCTGCAGTGCTCAGGCCTGGCTCTGTGCTCGGGAATCTTCCTTATTACTATTATTGTTATTATTATTGGTGGGAATCATCGCTATTATTATTATTGTTACTGGTGGGAATCATCGTCATTATTATTATTAGAGGAGGGAACCATCGCTATTATTATTATTATTATGATTATTAGAGGTGGGAATCATCGCTATTATTATTATTATTATTGGTGGTGGGAATCGTCGTTATTATTATTATTATTAGTGGTGGGAATCATCATTATTATTGTTATTATTATTGGTGGGAATCGTCGTTATTATTGTTATTATTATTGGTGGTGGGAATCGTCGTTATTATTGTTATTATTATTGGTGGTGGGAATCGTCGTTATTATTGTTATTATTATTGGTGGTGGGAATCGTCGTTATTATTGTTATTATTATTGGTGGTGGGAATCGTCGTTATTATTGTTATTATTATTGGTGGTGGGAATCGTCGTTATTATTGTTATTATTATTGGTGGTGGGAATCGTCGTTATTATTGTTATTATTATTGGTGGTGGGAATCGTCGTTATTATTGTTATTATTACTGGTGGTGGGAATCGTCGTTATTATTGCTATTATTATTGGTGGTGGGAATCGTCGTTATTATTGCTATTATTATTGGTGGGAATCATCGCTATTATTATTAATAACAGAGGAGTCGAACCTGGGCCGACCAGCAAGGCAAATGCCCCACTGCTGTGCTATTGCTCCAGCCCAATAATAATAACAATTATAATAATAATAGCGATGATCCCCACCAATAATAATAATAGCGATGATTCCCACCAATAGTAATAATAATAATAACGATGATTTCCAACAATAATAATAACAATAACAACGATGATTCCCACCAATAATAATAACAACGGTGATTTCCCCAATAATAATAACGATGAATTCCACCACTAATAATAATAATAACGATGATTCCCACCACCAATAGCAATAATAACGATAATTCCCCCAATAATAATAACGATGGTTTCCACCAATAACAATAATAATAATAGCGATGGTTCCCACCACTAATAATAATAATAATAACGATGATTCCCACTAACAATAATAATAATAACGATGGTCCCCACCAATAATAATAATAGCGATGATTCCCTTCAATAATAATAATGATGATTCCCACCAATAATAATAACAATAACAATAACAATGATTCCCACCACTAATAATAATAATGATGATTCCCACCACTAATAATAACAACGATGATTCGCACCACTGGTAATAGTAATAATAACAATGATTCCCACTAATAATAATAATAGTAATAACAATGATTCACACCAATAATAATAATAATAACCATGATTCCCCCCAATAATAATAACAACGATGATTCCCACCACTAATAATAGTAACAATAACAATGATTCCCAGCACTAATGATAATAGTAATAACGATGATTCCCCTCAATAATAATAATAATAATAACCATGATTCCCCCAATAATAGTAATAACGATGATCCCCCCAATAATAATAATAATAACCATGATTCCCCCCAATAATAATAATAATTACGATGATTTCCTCCAATAATAATAACAAAGATGATTCCCACCACTAATAATAATAATAATAATAAAAACAAAAGCAAAAAGAAGAAAAGATGGAAACTGCTGCGTCCTAAGGATGCTGAGACTCAAGGCTGGCAAAAGCAGAAATGTTTATCGGAAAGCAGGAAGAGAAAGAAAAACGGAGCTCCCCTCCAGGACAGGAACTTAAGTTTAGGACACAGTTAACTCGGGCGCTTTTTGAGTTCTTGGGTTTTTTTTTTTTTGTTGTTGTTGTTGTTCGAACACTGGGTCTTTGTGTGACCCCAACTGGGGGGAAGTCGGCGATCAGGATTTGCCGGGTGGTCCCTTTGAAATGGAAATTGAGCTCTTTGCATTTGCAGTGACCGTGGAGGCGAGGACCCAAAAACAAAAAAAAAAATCCTGCCTGGTCCATAGCCTTAAGGGATTATAACCCCTTATCTCCACCTCCAGGTGAGACCCGGGTCCAGGGGCAGAATTTTGTGGCGGACAGTGATGATTGTTGATTGACAGCAGCCCAGCAGTTCGCAGGAAGTAAACAACAAAAAAAAAATAGGATGGGGGAAGGGAAGCCAGGAATGGGATTCGCCCCTGCAGCTGGCTAGAGGAAACTGAGGCTTCTTCCTTCTCTTCCTGGAGTCCTCCTGAAGACACACTTTCCACTGGCCAGGAATGGGATTTGCCCCTGCTGCTGGCTAGAGGAAACTGAGGCTTCTTTTCCTACTCTTCCTGGAGTCGTCCTGTCCTGAAGGACACAGTTTCCACTGGCCAGGAATGGGATTTGCCCCTACTGCTGGCTAGAGGAAACTGGGGCTTCTTCCTTCTCTTCCTGGAGTCCTCCTGAGGGACACAGTTTCCACTTTCCAGGAATGGGATTCGCCCCTGCAGCTGGCTAGAGGAAACTGAGGCTTCTTCCTTCTCTTTCTGGAGTCTTCCTGAAGGACACAGTTTCTGCTTGAGGAAACTGAGGCTTCTTCTCTACCTGGAGTCGTCCTGAAGGACACAGTTTCTGCTTGAGGAAACTGAGTTTTCTTTCTTCCTTCTATTCCTGCAGTCGACCTGAAGGACACAGTTTCTACTTGAGGAAACTGAGCCTTCTTTCTTCCTTCTTTTCCTGGAGTCGTCCTGAAGGACACAGTTTCTGCTTGAGGAAACGGAGACTTCTTCCTTCTCTTCTTGGAGTCCTCCAGAAGGACACAGTTTCCACTTGCCAGGAATGGGATTCGCCCCTGCAGCTGGCTAGAGGAAACGGAGGCTTCTTCCTTCTCTTCCTGGAGTCCTCCTGAAGGACACAGTTTCCGCTTGCCAACATGAGTGGACCTCAGTTTCCCCTCACTAGCATTCCGTTTCTCCCCATCAACCGAGCACAACTCACCCCCCAAGGTGCTCCTTCTCACATTCCTGGTGCTCCCCCAGGACCATATTCTTCTGTCCCGAGACTGGTGATGTCGGTGGGCCCCACGGGTGACTCGTGTCAAGGGGGGAGGAGCGAGGAGTCGACGGGCAGTGAAGGAAATAGATTTTATTGGGAGGGTTTGAGGGTTTTGAAGGTGTGGAGGGGGAGAGAGAGAGAGACAGAGACAGAGAGACACAGAGACAGAGACAGACAGAGACTGAGAGACACAGAGAGAGAAAGAGAGAGAGAGGGAAAGAGTGACAGAGATAGACAAAGAGAGACAGAGACATAGAGAGACAGAGAATGAGAGAGAGAGACGGAGAGGCAGAGACAGGGAGAAGAAAGAGAATGAGAGACGGGCAGAGAGAATCGTGACCCCTCCGTTGGCCGGACACAAGCAACAACTAAAAATATCGAACACCAAGAGATGAACCAAATTTTTTTATTCTATTATTATCTTATACTGCAGCGAGAGACAGAGACAGAGAGGAACTTGTTCAAGAGGGAACCGGGCTTCTCCGAGGGCGAGGGAGAGAAAGAGAGAGACAGAGACAGACAAACACAGAGAGAGACAGAGACAGAGAGAGAGGTGAGAGGGAGAGAGAAAGAGACAGAGACTGAGACAGAGAGAGACAGAGAGAAGACAGAGAGAGAGGTGGGAGGGAGAAAGAGAGAGAGACCGAGAGACAGAGAGAGAGGTGAGAGGGGGAGAGAGACAGAGACAGAGAGACAGAGAGAGAGGTGGGAGGGAGAGAGAGAGAGAGAAAGAGAGAGACTGAGAGACAGAGAGAGAGGTGAGACAGAGACAGAGAGAGAGGTGGGAGGGAGAGAGACAGAGAGAGACAGAGACAGAGAGAGACAGAGAGAGAGAGACAGAGAGAGAGACAGAGACAGACAGAGAGAGAGGTGAAAGGGAGAGAGACAGAGAGAGACAGAGACAGAGAGAGAGACTTGTTCAAGAGAGACCCCAGGCTTCTCCAAGGGCAGAGAGACACCTACACACCCTCCCCAGCATCAGACAGGAATGCGTGAAAGTCCGCACCTCCGGAGGGAGATGCAGGTGACACGTGTGCCCGGCCACGTGGGCACCAGCAGCACCCGGGCTCGGGCAGCCTCTGCGCCCTCCCTGGGTCCCAGGGGGCCTTGAGGGGGTCTCTCCCACCTGCCCCCACCGGGGGCTTCTCCCCAGGTCACAGTTCGTTGCTAGGGAGGTTGCCAATGGGGGTTGGGAGTGGGGATGAGGGGCTTCTTGGAAATTCCATTCCTGGCCTTGGGTTCCTGCGGGAGCGTTTCTGGGTCTCTGGGTGGAGGTGCGTGAGGCTCTCCTTAGGCCTGGGTAACTGTGTCCTGCAAGGTTGACCCTGGCGACTTCAGAGCTATCAGTTCCCAAGACATGTACTGGCATCAGGTGGGAGGCGGCTTCCTTACCTGTCAGCCTGCGGACACAGAGTCCCAATACTAAGATGAACAACAATACCGGAGGCAGGTGAGCGGAAAAAGTCCAACCAGCCCGAGCCCCCTGTAGAGTCCGGCCATCCCTGTTCAGAAAAAGACCCAGTTTCCCTATAAAACTGTCACAAAAAACGGGGCTGGAGCGATAGCACAGCGGGGAGGGCGTTGGCCTTGCACAGAGCCCGACCCGGGTTCGAGTCCCGGCATCTCATAGGGTCACTGGAGCACCGCCAGGAGTGATCCCTGAAAATTCTTTTCTTTTTTTTCTCTTTGGGTCCCACCCGGCGATGCTCAGGGATTCCCCCTGGCTCTGCACTCAGGAATGACTCCTGGCGGTGCTCGGGGAATCCTATGGGATGCTGGGACTCGAACCCGGGTCGGCCGCGTGCCAGGCAAACGCCCTCCCCGCTGTGCTATCATCACTCCAGTCCTGGAGTTGTTAAAAATAATGTGCGAGTGATAAAATTTCCCCCTTCCTGTCCGCTTGCAGTTATCACTGTGTACTTTCTTTTGATCACTGTGTCATTATATTTTTTTTGCTTTTTGGGTCCCACCCGGCGATGCTCAGGGCTTCCTCCTGGCTCTGCACTCAGGAATTCCTCCTCGCAGTGCTCGGGGAACCGTATGGGAATCGAACTCGGGTCGGCCGCGTGCCAGGCAAACGCCCTCCCCGCTGAGCTATGTCTCCAGCCCCATGGGAAGCGTCTTGTGTCCACGTGGCAGTTTTTTCTTTTTTGGGTGGGGGTGGGGCTTGGTCCTCATCCTGAGGTACCCAAAGGTGACTCTTGGCTCTGTGCTCAGGGATCATTCCTGGTGGGTTGGGAGGACAGAAACCAGGTCAACCGCGTGTAAGGCGGCAGCCCTGACCCACTCGACTCTGCCTCCAGTTCTCTCTTTGTTAAATTTTTTTCATCAGTCTTAGAAGGTCCTTTGCACTTCCTTTAACGCTGCGGTCATGGAAATCTTTTTCTGCATCCAATTCCGCGTTGAAAATGCTTAGGAACATAATTAAGCTTCTTTTCTTGTGAGCAAAAAAAAATACGTATTTTTTTTTCTTCACAGCCACACCTCGTGGTGGTGATGCTCAGGGGTTACTCCTGGCTCTGCACCCAGGAATGACTCCTCTCAGTCCTCAAGGGGCTGTCTCGAGCGCCAGGGATCGAACCCGGGTCAGCTGCTTGCCAGGAAAAAGCCCTTCCTGATGTCCTATGCCCGCCGACACTTTTTAAAATCCATCTTACAAGGTCGTTTGTGTTTACATTCACAGGGTAACTGCACAGATCTTTCTCTTGATGCAGTTTAATGTTGAAAAATGGTTATGAAAATAATACTGCTTTTCTCCTTAAAAAAATACTTAAAATACTTAAAAATACTTAAAAAATATGCAGAAAAGGCTGGAGCGATAACACAGCGGTAGGGCTTTTTGCCTTGCACCCAGACAACCCGGGTTCGATCCCCAGCATCCCATAGGGTCCCCCGAGCACTGCCAGGAGTCATTCCTGAGTGCAGAGCCAGGAGGGACCCTTGAGTATCGCTGGGTGTGACCCAAAGAGAAAAAAAAGAAAGAAAAGGAAGGAAGGAAGGAAAGAAGGGAAGGAAGAAAGAGAGGCTGGAGCCATAGCACAGCGGGGAGGGCATTGGCCTTGCACGCAGCCAACCCGGGTTCGATTCCCAGCATCCCATGGGGTCCCCCGAGCACCGCCAGGAGTGAGTCCTGAGTGCAGAGCCAGGAGGAACCCCTGAGCATCGCCGGGTGTGATTCAAAAAGTGGGGAAAAAAAAAGAAACTGTGCAAAAGACTGAATATATAAAAATCAATGGGAGGATGATTCTGGGACGGCCACAGTGCGAGGTGAATAATCTCACTTTTCTCTCCCACGGCAGGACTGCGGTTTCTCTCCACGAGTTTTCTCATTTAACGCGGATTCCGAAGCTGTGGCTCTGAGTTAGGGCGGGAAGAAAACCGGCGCGTTCTGTGTCAAAATAGGCTTGAGGAGGTCAGGGAGGTAGGACAATAGTTAAGGCCCTTGCCTCACCCGTGACCAACTCCAGTTCCAAATCCTAGCACTGCAAACAGTCTCGCCAGAGGACCATCTTGGGAGATGCCTGAGCACAGAGTCAGGGGAAAGGGAAGAAGAAGGAAGGAGGAAGAGGAGGAGGAGGAGGAGGAGCAGGAGGAGGGAGGGAGGAGGAGGAGGTGAAAGAAGGGTAAGATGTAGAAGATGAGGAAGAGAAGAAGACAATGACAAGAAGAAGAAAAAGACAATGAAGAAGAAGAAGAAGAAGAAGAAGAAGGAGGAGGAGGAGGAGGAGGAGGAGGAAAAAGAGGAGAAGAGGAGGAGAAGGAGAAGGAGGAGGAGGTGAAGGAGAAGGAGAAGGAGGAGAAGGAGGAGAAGGAGGAGAAGGAGGAGAAGAAGGAGAAGGAGAAGAAGAAGAAGAAGAAGAAGAAGAAGAAGAAGAAGAAGAAGAAGAAGAAGAAGAAGAAGGAGGAGGAGGAGGAGGAGGAGGAGGAGGAGGAGGAGAAGAAGGAGAAGGAGAAGGAGGAGGAGGAGAAGGAGGAGGAGGAGAAGGAGGAGGAGGAGGAGGAGGAGGAGGAGGAGAAATAGGAGAAGAAGAAGAAGAAGAAAGAGGAGGAGGAGGAGGAGGAGGAAGAAGAAGAAAAGAAGAAGAGGAAGAAGAAGAAAAAGCAGAAGAAGGAGGAGGAGGAGGAGGAAGAAGAAGCAGAAGAAGAAGAAAAAGAAGGAGGAGGAGGAGAAGAAGAAGACGAAGAAGAAGAAGAAGAAGAGGAGGAGGAGGAGGAGAGGGAGAAGGAGAGGAAGAAGGAGGAGGAGGAGGAGGATTAAGAGGACTTGATGATGAAAAGAGGAAGAAGAGAAAGAAGAGGAAAGAGGAGAAAGGAAAGGAGAAGATGGAGAAGAAAAGAGAATAAGTACAAGTTAGTAGTGAAGAAGAAGAGAGAGATGGAGGAGCAGAAGGAAGAAAAAGAAGATGGTGATGAAGAGAAAGAAGAGGAAGAAAGGGGAAGAGGAAGAGGAGGAAAGGAGAAGAAGAGGAAGAAGAAAAGAAGAGAACAAGTAGAAGATGCTGGTGAAGAAGAAAAGATGGAGAGACAGAAAGAAGAAGATGTGGAAGAAGAGAAGAAAGAAGAACAAGAGGAAGAGGAGAAGGAGAAGAAGGAGGAGGAGGAGAAGAAGAAAAGGAAGAAGAAGAGGAGGAAGACGAGGAGGAAGAAGAAGAAGGAGGAGGAGGAGGAGGAGAAGGAGGAGAAGAAGAAGAAGAAGAAGAAGAAGAAGAAGAAGAAGAAGAAGAAGAAGAAGAAGAGGAAGAGGAGTATGAAGAAGAAGAAGGAGAAAGAGGAGGAGGAAGAGGAGGAGGAGGAGGAGGAGCAGGAGAAAACAGGAAAGTGGGTGCTCTGAGCCCTGCCAGGCGTGATCTCTGATCCAGGACTCAGCCCTGAGCACTTCTGGGTGCTGCCGTCCCCCCAGAATAGACCTGGGGGTCCCCTGGGAAGTGCCCTGTGAAAGGAGAGGGTTGCTAGTCTTACGCCTTGCCAGGCTTAGTGCTCCGAAGTCCCTGAGTGCAGTTATTTGCAAGACTGGATCGTTGCCGGGGTGGAGTCAGGGTCTGGAGACACGTGTTTTTTTTGCCTTGCCCACGGCCAACCCAGGTTCAGTGTCTTGCATCTCCCATGATCCCTCAAGCTCCACCAGGAGTGATGTCTGAGCACAGAGCCAGGAGTCAACTCCTGAACATTGCCAGATGTGGCCCCCAAAAAACTGGAGACAAAAACAAACAAACAAAAAAAAGAATCTTTTGTTGACACAGTGAGCAAGACTGGGAAAAGCCTCCTTGATGTTCTCTGAGTCTTGGCGGGCTCTCCAAGAGCACGTTTTGCACGAGGACCTGCCTGCAGAAACCCAACGATGCTCTAGTGAGAAGCCCCCCACCAAGCCGGCCGGGGGAATGGCCGTGCAGAAGAGAAGGTAACTGTGTCTCGAAGGACCTGCAGGCGAAGCCTGTCTCCCTGGGTACCGCAGGGCCCAGCCAAGTGTAGGTTTGGGGCGTAATTTATTTATTTCTAAACACAAGTGGACGGCCGGTCCTGATAGACCCTCCCGGAACGGCAAACAGGCTCAATTGATTTGGGGAGGCCTCGGAATTGAACGGCCAATTTGCTCGGCCCATTAAGGCTGTCTTCATTTCGGCTGCACGTCAAGACCAGCTCCGACCCGCCCGCCGTTCTGGAATGATTTAAACACACACACACACACACACACACACACACACAATCACACACCACACTTTTAAATTGTTGGCCATTCTTTTTTTTTTCTTTTTAGTCACACCCGGAGATGCTCAGGGCTTCCTCCTGGCTCTGCACTCAGGAATGACTCCTGGCGGTGCTCGGGGGCCCCTAGGGGATGCTGGGGATCGAACCCGGGTCGGCCGCATGCAAGGCCAATGCCCTCCCCGCTGTGCTATCGCGCAAGTCCTGGAGTTGTTAAAAATAATGTATGAGTGATAAAATTTCCCCTTCCTGTTGGTTTGCAGTTATCACTGTGTCATTTCTTTTGATCACTGTGTCATTATATTTTTTTCTTTTTGGGTCCCACCCGGCGATACTCAGGGGTTCCTCCTGGCTCTGCACTCAGGAATCACTCCTGGCAGTGCTCGGGGGGACCCTAGGGGATGCTGGGAATCGAACCCGGGTTAGCCGTGTGCAAGGCAAACGCCCTCCCCGCTGTGCTATCTCTCCAGCCCCTAAAATTATTTTTTTTTAATTACTACACGGGGATGTGGAGGGACCCGAGGGGGTGAACACAGGGGTCAGAGCCACAGCACAGCGGGGAGGGCGTTTGCCTTGCACATGGCTGACCCGGGTTCGATTCCCAGCGTCCCAGAGGGTCCCCCGAGCACCGCCAGGAGTCATTCGTGAGTGCAGAGCCAAGAGTGACCCCTGAGCATTGCCAGGTGAGACCCAAAAACAAAAAAATAAGTAAATGATAATTTTTAAAAAGCAAATTAGATTAATTAAATAATTCTAAAATCGATTTAATTCGTTATTTAAAAAATAAGTAATTTTTTGGTTATTTTATTTTTATGAATTATTTTTATTATTATTTATTTTTGTTTATTCATTATCCCCAGTATGCCCTAGGGACCCCAGCGTTCCCCTGCACCCAACTCTGTCGCCTGATCGAGCCCATCATGAACAGACACCCGCCTTGCAATGATGAACTTTTTAATACTTCGACCTCTTCTCTCCGCGGTTCAATGTTCGGAACGTCTCTGCCTGAACGACTCTCCAAAGAATATACTCGGATGCCGGAAGGAGCGGGGGAAATCATCGTGTTTTCGGAAAGTGCCGGATGGATATTCCGCAGATAATCTTATTTCGGAGAAAATAATTAAAAGGAGGTTGCTCCCTCTTTAATTGCTCCGCACTTAAAAAAAAAAAATCAAGCGGCTGGAGCAATAGCACAGCTGGGAGGGCGTTTGCCTTGCACACGGCCGGCCCGAGTTCGATTCCCAGCATCCCCTAGGGTCCCCTGAGCACCGCCAGGAGTCATTCCTGGGTGCAGAGCCAGGAGGAACCCCTGAGCATCGCTGGGTGGGACCCAAAAAGAAAAAAATATAATGACACAGTGATCAAAAGAAATGACACAGTGATAACTGCAAACTGACAGGAAGGGGAAATTTTATTACTCATACATGATTCTTAAAAATCTCCAGGACTGGAGCGAGAGCCCGGCGGGGAGGGCGTTTGCCTTGCATGCAGCCGACACGGGTTCGATTCCCAGCATCCCCTAGGGTCCCCTGAGCACCGCCAGGGGTGATTCCTGAGTGCAGAGCCAGGAGGGACCCCTGTGCATCGCCGGGTGGGACCCAAAAAGCAAAAAAAAAATAATAATAATGACACAGTGATCAAAAGAAATGACACAGTGATAACTGCAAACCGACAGGAAGGGGAAATTTTATTACTCATACATGATTCTTAAAAATCTCCAGTACTGGAGCGATAGCACAGCAGGGAGGGCATTGGCCTTGCACGCAGCCAACCCGGGTTCGATTTCTAGCATCCCATAGGGTCCCCCGAGCACCGCCAGGGGTGATTTCTGAGTGCAGAGCCAGGAGGAACCCCTGAGCAACGCCGGGTGGGACCCAAAAAGCAAAAAAAAAAAATATAATGACACAGTGATCAAAAGAAATTACACAGTGATAACTGCAAACCGACAGGAAGGGGAAATGTTATCACTCATACATTATTTTTAACTACTCCAGGACTGGAGTGATAGCCCAGCGGGGAGGGCATTGGCCTTGCACGTGGCCGACCCGGGTTCGATTCCCAGCATCCCCTAGGGTCCCCTGAGCACCGCCAGGAGTCATTCCTGAGTGCATGACCCAGGAGGGACCCCTGTGCATCGCCGGGTGGGACCCAAAAAAGCCTAAATAAATAAATAAATAAATAAATCAAGCGTGCCTGGGTTCCGGCGTCTCTCCCATCTAATTCAGTTTCCCCCACCCCTGTTCCTTTTCTTAGAGGCGCTCGGGTTCTAGGAAGAGGTGGGAGAGGCGAGACCTTTCATGGGTTTATTACATTGTTCTACAACGATTCCGTTTCTGGCACAGTGGCCAGCGGGGGCCTTCAGGCTGTGCCTTTAGAATTCTTTTTTTTTTTTTTTTGCTTTTCGGGTCCCACCCGGCGACGCTCAGGGGTCCCTCCTGGCTCATGCACTCAGGAATGACTCCTGGCGGTGCTCAGGGGACCCTGTGGGATGCTGGGAATTGAACCCGCGTCGGCTGCGTGCAAGGCAAACGCCCTACCCCCGCTGTGCTATCGCTCCAGCCCTGCCTTTAGAATTGTTTTCCCGTTGTGGCATTGCACTCGGGGTGGTGCAGTGTCCTCTGAAGCTGAGCTCGGTGGGTGAATTCTATTTTCTGTTTCGTCTCGGGGTCTCCCAAGCACAAGGGTCAGAGGTCTTTGGAGTCCAGTCCTGGGCGTCGCTTCAGGGGGTGCTGGGACGGGGCTGGAACCATAGCACAGCGGGGAGGGCGTTTGCCTTGCACGCAGTTGACCTGGGTTCGATTCCCAGCATCCCGTGGGGTCCCCTGAGCACTGCCAGGGATGATTCCTGAGTGCAGAGTGACACAGTGAACAAAAGAAATTACACAGTAATAACTGCAAATGGACAGGAAGAGGAAATTCTATCACTCAGCCTGGCAAGGTAACCGTGATGTATTCGATATGCCAAACACAGTAACAACAAGTCTCATGATGTAGACGTTACTGGGCCCGCTCGAGCAAATCGGTGAACAATGGGAGGATCGTGGACTGTAGACATTATTTTTAACAGCTCCAGGACTGGAGCGATAGCACAGTGGGGAGGCCATTGGCCTTGCATGCGGCCAACCCGGGTTCGATTCCCGGCATCCCATAGGGTCCTGCGAGCACCGCCAGGAGTGACTCCTGAGTGCATGAGCCAGGAGGAACCCCTGAGCACCACCAGGTGTGACCCAAAAAGAAAAAAAATACATAATGACACAGTGATCAAAAGAAATTACACAGTGATAACTGCAAATGAACAGGAAGGGGAAATTTTATCACTCATACATTATTTTTAACAACTCCAGGACTGGAGAAATAGCACAGCGGGGAGGGCATTGGCCTTGCACATGGCTGACCCGGGTTCGAGTCCTAGCATCCCGTGTGTGTGTGTGTGTGTGTGTGTGTGTGTGTGTGTGTGTGTGTTTGGGGGCTCAGGGGTTCCTCCCGGCTCTGCACTCCGGAATGACTCCTGGCTGTGCTCTGGGGTCAGGACTGGTCTCGGTGCCCCTCACTTGCCTGTATCGTATCCCTTGGTCCGACTTCTCCGTCGGCTGCAGGTCACGCCAGCCTTTGCCCTTCTTCTTCGGACTTACTGCAAGTTGCGTCCTCGCGAGGGGCAGATGCAGAAAACCCGCACCAGGAGTTTCGTCCTCATGGACGACCCCCAAATCGTTGTCGTTCTTGCCTTCTCCTTACTTGTCCGTTCCTGTCGACGGGGCGTCGCTTCTCCTTCACCTCCTTCCGGAACGCCGTGCGGGAAAGTGCCTGCAGTGTCTGCGGTTCAAGGACTGCGTGGTTCCTGGTGGAACCGTGTCCGTCTGTGCAGTGGCACCCGGGACCGTTCTCAGACCGACCCTGCGGGCCCGGGAACGGAAGGTTCTGCCTGTGGGCAGGTGACAAGCTTGGGAACACGGCGCAGAGCAGAGCCCGCACCTGGAGGGTCCTTTTCCTTCCTTCCTTCCTTCCTTCCTTCTTTCCTTCCTTCCTTCCTTCCTTCCTTCCTTCCTTCCTTCCTTCCTTCCTTCACTCCCTTCCTTCCTTCCTTCCTTCCTTCCTTCCTTCCTTCCTTCCTTCCTTCCTTCACTCCCTTCCTTCCTTCCTTCCTTCCTTCCTTCCTTCCTTCCTTCCTTCCTTCATTCCCCGTCCTTCCTTCCTTTTTCCCTCCCTCCCTTCCTTCCCTCCTTCCTTCCTTCCTTCCTTCCTTCCCTCCATCCTTCCTTCTCTCCTTCCTACCTTCCTTGCTTGCTTTCTTCCTTTCTTCTCTCCTTCGTTCCTTCCTCACTTCTCTTCTTCCTTCCTTCCTTCCTTCCTTCCTTTCTTCCTCCCTTTTTCCCTCTGTTCCTTCCTTCCTTTTCTCCTTTCCCTTCCTTTCTCCCTTCCTTCCTTCCTTTCTTCCCTTCTTCTTTCTTTCCATCCTTCTTTTCTTCCTTCCTTCCTTCCCTCCTTCCTCTTTCCCTCCCTCCCTCCTTTCTTGTCTCCTTCCTTCCTTCCTTCCTTCCTTCCTTCCTTCCTTCCTTCCTTCTTTCCTTCCTTCCTTCCCTCCCTCCTTCTTTCCTTCCTTCCTCCCTCCCTCCCTCCGTCCCTCTTTCCTCCCTCCCTTCCCCTTTTCCCCTTCTTTCTTTTCTTCCTTCTCTCCTTTCTTCTCTTTTCCTTTTTCTCTTTTCTCTCTTCATCTCTTCCTCCTTCCTCCCTTCCTTGCTCATGACTCAGCCGCTCGACACACATCATCCCTGTTGTTATTTGTTCATAAAGGATTTTCCTTCTTCTTTTTCTTTCTTCCTTCTTGGGTCCCCCGCCCCCCGCCCGGTGATGCTCAGGGGTTCCTCTGGTGTCAGGTGCTCTCATTCCTAACCTCTTTGTGTGTGTGGGTCCAAGGGGGGAGGGGCCACAGGGATCACTTCCTGTCTCTGCCCCATCCTCCAGGATGCAGTGGACGGAGCCCCAAGTGAGAGCCTCCCACCCCTAGAGCTCTGCCCCCTGTCCGGGGACCCTGTGCTGTCTGGTGCTCTCGAGCCGAGCCGAATGCTGCGGGAACCCTCCCCCCTCCCCCGCACCCTGAGACCAGGAGGTGTGGCAGGTCCGAGTCCCAGTTCTGCATCTCCGTGATGATGGAGCTTTCTCCACTCACCCCTCGGGTATTGATTTTGGAAGGCAGGGCACTGATTTTGCTCTCGCTGTGCCAAAGCTCCGGCTAAGTGAGCGCTGGCCTTGATGTGAACCAACAGCCCGGTGGGGGGGTTGCCGGCCCGGCCAAGCCATTAAGACATCACTGAGTCGCGCCAGGAGGGAGGAGGGCTTAGGAGACCCGCCAGTCCCCTGCTGGCTCCTGGGACGGGAGGACTCGCTTCCACTGCGATGGGAAACTTCCGGGGGATGCGGGTCCCTCACCCGCAACCTGTCTGCCAGGTCTGGGCAGCAGCTCAGGTGATTTGTGATAGTATTATTATTATTAAGGGATTTGTTTTTTTTTTTTGTTTTTGCTTTTTGGGTGACACCCGGCGATGCTCAGGGGTTCCTCCTGGCTCTGCATTCAGGAGTGACTCCTGGCGGTGCTCGGGGGACCCTATGGGATGCTGGGGATCGAACCCGGGTCGGCCGGGTGCCAGGCCAACGCCCTCCCCGTTGTGCAATTGCTCCAGTCCCTGTTCTGAATTTTTTTTTTAGTGAAACAAGATGTTTTTGCTTTGTTGTGTTTTGGGGCCCACCTGATAGTGCTCAGGGCTCACTCCTGGCTCTGTGCTCAGGGCTCACTCCTGACTCTGAGCTCACGGATGGTTCCTGACTCTGTGCTCAGGGTTCACTTCTGGTTCTGTGCTCAGGGCTCGCTCCTGACCCTGTTCTCATGGCTGACTCCTAATTTCCTCCTCAGGGCTGACTCCTGGCTCTGTGCTCAGGCTTGACTCCTAGTTCTGTGCTCAGGGCTGACTCCTGGCTCTGTGCTCAGGGATGACTCCTGACTGTGCTGAGGGCTTACTCCTGGCTCTGTGCTCAGGGCTCGCACTTGACCCATTCTCAGGGGTGACTCCTAATTCTGTGCTCAGGACTGAGTCCTGGCTCTGTGCTCAGGGCTCAATTCTGGTTCTGTGCTCAGGGCTAACTCCTGACTCTGTGCTCAGGGCTGACTCCTGACCCTGTGCTCAGGGCTGATTCCTGATTCTGTGCTCACGGATGACTCCTAATTCCTGATCCTAATTCCCTGCTCAGGCCTCACTTCTGGTTCTGTGCTCAGGGCTAACTAACTCCCGACTCTGTGCTCATGGATGACTCCTGACTTTGTGCTCAGGACTCACTTCTGGTTCTATGCTCAGGCCTCGCTCCTGACCCTGTTCTCACGGATGACTCCTAATTCCCTGCTCAGGGATGACTCCTGCCCCTGTGCTCAGGGCTGACTCCTGACTCTGTGCTCAGGGATGACTCCTGACTGTGCTTAGGGCTTACTCCTGGCTCTGTGCTCAGGGCTCGCACTTGACCCATTCTCAGGGGTGACTCCAGACTCTGTGCTCAGGGCTCACTCCCGCTTCTGTGCTCAGGGCTCGCACTTGACCCATTCTCAGGGGTGACTCCTAATTCTGTGCTCAGGACTGAGTCCTGGCTCTGTGCTCAGGGCTCAATTCTGGTTCTGTGCTCAGGGCTAACTCCTGACTCTGTGCTCAGGGCTGACTCCTGACCCTGTGCTCAGGGCTGATTCCTGATTCTGTGCTCACGGATGACTCCTAATTCCTGATCCTAATTCCCTGCTCAGGCCTCACTTCTGGTTCTGTGCTCAGGGCTAACTAACTCCCGACTCTGTGCTCATGGATGACTCCTGACTCTGTGCTCAGGACTCATTTCTGGTTCTATGCTCAGGCCTCGCTCCTGACCCTGTTCTCACGGATGACTTCGAATTCCCTGCTCAGGGATGGCTCTTGGCTCTGTGGTCAGGGCTGACTCCTGCCTCTGTGTTCAGGGACGACTCCTGACTCTGTGCTCAGGCCTAACTCCTGCCTCTGTGCTCAGAGATGACTCCTGACTCTGTTCTCAGGGCTAACTCCTGTCTCTTGATCAGGGATCTCTCCTGACCCTGTTCTCACAAATGAATCCTAATTCCCTGCTCAGGGCTGACTCCTGACTCTGTGCTCAGGGATGACTCCTAATTCCCTGCTCAGGGATGGCTCCTGGCTCTGTGCTCAGGGCTTACTCCTGGCTCTGTGCTCAGGGTTGACTCCCGGTTCTGTGCTCAGGGCTGAATCCTGGCTCTGTGCTCAGGACTTATTCCCGGTTTTGTGCTGAGGGCTCACTCCTGACTCTGTGCTCAGGGCTGACTTCAAACTGGGATAGATTGTGTCCCTGGTAACAACCCTATCCCTGCGCTCTCTTTCCGGCCCAATAGCTCATCTTAACTGAAGCCATACTGAAACATGCTATTCATGTTATAACACATTTTTTTTTTAAATTTTGCTTTTTGGGTCACACCCGGAGATGCTCAGGGATTCCTCCAGGCTCTGCACTCAGGAGTGACTCCTGGCGGTGCTCGGGGGACCCTATGGGATGCTGGCAATCGAACCCGGGTCGGCCGCGTGCCAGGCAAACGCCCTCCCCACTGTGTTACCTCTCCAGCCCCCACATTTACCATTTTTACCCCCCAGAAATTTGTCACGAAGACGGAAGGGAATCACAATCACACATCACTTTGTTCTTACCATGTTATGTTAATTCCTAGCTCATTATTTTAAAAATGATTACGTCTTCCTCTGAAGCAGTGATGGAGTCCATAAATCAGTTACTACGATCTTCCCATGTTTCTGTGAACTGTGTCGAGGTATTGATTCGACGGTGGAGTTTGCTAAGATTAGGAGAACTGGGCCCGAGTGATGGAACAGCGGGTAAGACGCTTGGCTGGCAGGTGAGTGAGTGACCTGGGTTCGGTCCCTGGCTTCCCAAATATGGTCCCCAAACCCCGTCAGGAGTGATCCTTGAGCACAGAGCCAGGAGTCAGCCCTGAGCACTGCTGGCAATTCCTAGAGTTCCTCTGCTATCGGCGTGGAAGAAATTCTGAGCCTCACAGCTGTGGACGTCACCGAACTGAGTCCTGTGTGCAGGGCTGGTGCTCGGAGACCCCAGCGCTACAGGGACTTGCACCTTCATCCTGGACACGGTGGCTTATGCAGTTGGGCTTTGTAAAAAAAGAATAATAATAATAGGCGTGTTATCCAGGTCAATCCAGCCGCGCTGAGTAACACATTTCTTGCTTTTGACCTAAAAATATGTATCTGGGACAGCTTAGGGGTGAACTGGAGAGAGAGAGAGAGAGAGAGAGAGAGAGAGAGAGAGAGAGAGAGAGAGGAAGGGGAAGGGAATGAAGGGGAAAAAAAGGAAAATTATAAATCGTAGTACGTTACGGTTTTTGGATCTCTGGCTTTGTCTTGGGCTGGAGCGATAGCATAGCGGGGAGGGCGTTGGCCTGGCACGCGGCCGACCCGGGTTCGATTCCTCTGCCCCTCTCGGAGAGCCTCGGCCAGCTCCCAAGAGGATCCCGCCCGCCCGCACGGCAGAGCCTGGCCAGCTCCCCGTGGCGTCTCTGAGATGCCAAACAGTCACAGTGAGTCTCACCGTGGAGACGTGCCTGGTGCCCGCTCGAGCCGATCGATGAACCCCGGGAGGACAGTGCTCCGAGGCTTTTCTGAGCACCTACCTGCGATTCTACAGTTCAGACTCGGTTGTTTTTTATTTTATTTTATTTTATTTTTTCTCTTTGGGTCCCACCCGGCGATGCTCAGGGCTGACTCCTGGCTTTGCACTCAGGAGTGACTCCTGGCGGTGCTCGGGGGACCCTAGGGGATACTGGGAATCGAACCCGGGTCGACCGCGTGCAAGGCCAACGCCCTCCCCGCTGTGCTATCGCTCCAGCCCCCAGACTAGGTTTTCCTCCAGTAATCTTGAGCTCTGATGTGGCTGATTTTTTTTTTTTCTTTTATCGTTTGATCCCGAGGAGGGTGAAAGGAGCGACTCCCTTCCCACGGGATTGGACACAGTTACTAAAAATACTTAAAAACGTCTGTTTTAATTGCGGTCTAAGTGGGAACACAGTCGGTTGCGATTGTGTTAACATTCATGATTTTCTTCTTTATATGTGTGTCTGTGCGTGTGTGCGTGTGTGTGTGTGTTGGCTTTTGTTTCAGGGCCTCAACCAGCAGTGCTTAGGGCTGACTCCGGACTCTTTGCTCAGGGCTGACTCCTGGCTCAGTGCTCAAGGCTGACTCCTGGCTCTGTGCTCGGGGCTGACTCCTGGCTCTGTGCTCAGGGCTGACTCCTGGCTCTGTGCTCAGGGCTGACTCCTGGCTCTGTGCTCAGGACTTACTCATGGCTCTGTGCTCAGGGATGACTCCTGGCTCTGTGCTCAGGACTTACTCATGGCTCTGTGCTCAGGGCTCACTCCTGACTCTGGGCTCAGGGCTGACTCCCAGCTCTGTGCTCAGGGCTCACTCCTGACTCTGGGCTCAGGGCTGACTCCTGACTCTGGGCTCAGGGCTCACTCCTGGCTCTGTGCTCAGGGCTGACACCTGGCTCTGTGTGCAAGGCTGACTCTTGGCTCTGTGCTCAGGGCTGACACCTGGCTCTGTGCTCAAGGCTGACTCCTGGCTCTGTGCTCAGGGCTGACACCTGGCTCTGTGCTCAAGACTCATCCTGACTTCCTCCAGGAGACAGCCCTGAGCACAGAGCCAGGAGTGAGTCGTGAGCCGACCTGTGACTCAGCCCCGAGCACAGAGCCAGGAGTCAGCCCTGAGCATACCTGGGTGTGGTCCCACCCCCTAAATGAAGTCCAGCTTCCAAGGTGACCCGTAATGAAATGTGCAAACGGTCTGCAGACAACGGCGTCTCAGCTGCAAGCCTGGGACCACGATGATCGGACGTGCCTGTTGAAAGACCTTCCCGAGCTCCCCGGGGGCACCCGCGTGTTGTGGGTGGAGAAATTCACGCTACGTCTCACGGCGGCGTGGGGCGTTCCAAGCTGCCCTTAGCTCCCAAGCCCAGCCGCACACAGACAGCAACCAAGAGGGACAGCCGTCGGGAACGTTGGGGGTCTTTGGGATAAAAGCGTGGAACAGGACTTAGCACAGCTGCCTTGCTTGTGGCAGTGTTAGCTCGATCCCTGGCACTGCAGAGGGTGATCCCTGAGCACAGAACCAGGAGCAAATTCTGAGCACCGAACGGCGTGACTGAACCCCACCACCTACTGCCATAAAGAGACTCTGGGGGTACCCAGTCTCTTGTGTCACCAGCTCACGGTGACTCTATGGACACAGGGTCCTTGTCTGAAACTGGGTTGAGTGGGGGAAGACGATTCCAGGAGATGCGTCTCGGGACTGGTCACCAAGTCCAAGCACCTCCTAGGTGCTTGGGAAAAACGAAAGGTCCAGGGACGCCCGGAGAAACTTGCCAGGGTGAGCTGGGTGTGGAGCAAAGATGGCATCAAAGTCACGACTTGCCTCCTCCCAAGACTCCCTCCTCATCAAAACAGTTAATAGTACAGAGACGAGTCACGGCCGCATTGCTATTGGTAACTGCATGCAGGTGAGAGTCATCGAGAATGCTCCAGCAATAGTAAAGTGGTCTCGTCATAAGAGTAGTGAATATTCTTATAAATAAAACTCTTGTAAATAAGAGTATAGAAATGCTCTTATAAATACGCGTATAAAAATACTCTTATAAATGAAAACAATGGTAAGTGCTTCAGGAGTAGCCAACGGTGTGGGAAGAGTCGCTCGGTAATCATCGTGAATGCTCGAGTAATAGCAACGGTAGACACGTTAGTAATGGCAAATACTGTAGCAATAGCCTAGTAATAATAGTGAGTAGCCTAGTAGCAGCAGCAGTAAACACATTAGTGATAGCAAATAGTAGTATTAGTAGTAGCAAATAGTATTAGTAGTAGCAAATAGTATTAGTAGTCTAGTAATAACTGTGACTATTGTAGTAACAGCAGCAGTAAGCACATTAGTGGTAGCAAATAGTAGTATTAGTAGTAGCAAGTAGTATTAGTAGTCTAGTAATAACTGTGACTATTATAGTAACAGCAACAGTAAATACATTAGTAAGAGCAGATAGTGTAGTAATAATAGCCTAGTAATAATCGTGACTATTTTTTAAAAAATTTTTGCTTTTTGGGTCACACCTGGCAATGCCCAGGGGTTACTCCTGGCTTTGCACTCAGGAATCACTCCTGGCGGTGCTCAGGGGACCCTATGGGATGCTGGGAATCGAACCCGGGTAGGCCGCGTGCAAGGCAAATGCCCTCCCCGCTGGGCTATCGCTCCAGCCCCTAATCGTGACTATTATTATAACAGCAACAGTAAACATGTTGGAGTAAGAGCAAATAGTGTAGTAACAGTAGCCTAGTAATAATCGTGAATATCACAGTGACAGCAACAGTAAACACGTTAGTAAGAGCACATAGTGTGGTGATCGTACTCTAGCAATAATTGTGAATATTATAGTGACAGGAACGTGGCAGGAACAGGAAACATGTTAGTAAGAACAAATAGTGAAGGAATAGTCTAGTAATAATTGTGAATATTACAGTGAAAGCAACAGTAAATGCATTAGCAAGAGCAAAGACCATAGTAATAGTTTAGTAATCATAAATATCACAGTAACAACAATAGTAAACACGTTAGCAATAGCAAAGAGTAGTTTTGTAGTAATAGTAGTCTAGTAATGATCGTGAGTAATATAGTAACAGCAATAGTAAACACGCTAGTAATAGCTAATAGTGCAGTAATAGTCACCTAGTAATAATAGGGATATACTTTAGTTATAGTGATAGTAAACAGTCCAGTAATATTAAATGTAGAAGTAATATCAACGAGTAATAATAATGATGATGATAATAATAATAGTGAAGTAATGATAATTATAGTGAACAGTTTACAGTTTAGTAAAAATAGTCTGGTAATAAAAAAATAGTGTGGTAATAATTTTAGTGAGAGCAACAGTGAACAGTCTAGTAATCATAGGGAATGTCATGGTAATAGCAATAGTAAGTAGCCAGTTAATAGTAATAGTAGTCTAATAATAATAATAATAGCAAATAGCGTACCAATAGCAAACAGTCTAGTAATAGTAGACTAATAATATTACATATACTAATAATAGTGAATACAATAGCACTCATTTTAGCTATGGTAATTCGTGTAATGATAATCATAGGAAATACTATAATAACAGCATTAGTGAAGATCCTCTTGTAATCGTACATAGTCTAATAATCATACTAGTAAACAGTGTAGGTGGGTATAGGAGTAGTCTTGTGCTTTTTTCACGGCTGTGTAATATACCCTTTTCATGACTGTGTAATATTCCGTTCTGGAATGACAGTCATGTCCAATGATAAATCTCCACTGTGGGACTGACTGACATCCAGGGATTTGATGCAGAGAGGTTTTAAGTGAGGGGTTAGTTCCTTCTTCTTCTGAGCCGTCCTAACCTCTTCCTACTCCTCCACGGAGAACACGCAGCTCTCAGGAAGCATGACCACGCAAACAAGGAAATGTCAGGCCAGACTTTCTGGATGCCTTTTAAATCTCCATCTGAAATCCCTCCAGACTTACCTAGTGAAAGATCAGAAACCCAAAATCGCACGGCTGCAGAGTGGCCGCGTGACCTCATGTGGTTCTCGTAACCAGCGATAGAAATCAAATTATTTCACAGTGTCTTTTCAGCAATTCTGCCTGTTGGAGGGAAATTCTAAACAATCATGGTGCATCTTTTGTCGAAACAATGAATGCAATCAATGTAGAGAAGAGTTAAGTGGAAATCATCTGCCTCACAGGCATTGGGAGGAGTGGGAGGGGGGTATATTGGGTGTTTTTTGGGGTGAAAAATGAGTACTGGTGAAGGGAAAGGTGTTTGATCGTTGTATGACCGAGACTTACACCTGAAAGCTTTGCAACCTTCCCCACAGTGATCCAATAAATAAATAGAAGAAATAAAAAAATAAAAGTAATGAACCTGAAAAAAAAATAAATAAATCTCCATCTGATTTACAAATGCTCCTTTACGAAAAAAAATTTTATTTTTTATGAGGTTAAAAAAAAAACACAACAAATTTATTTTTTGTGAGGGAGCAGTTCCGTTCCCCCATAAAGCTGAAACCCGTTGAAAACAACGGCCTTGATGCCACTTCCTAGAGGGGATGGAGATTCTTATTGATATTCTTCCAAGGAACGCTCTGATATTCTAAGCAGCTCTCTGAAGTGCGTGAGTCCGTCCACTTTGGCTGCGATTTGTTTGTGCAATCTGGTTTCTGTCACGTGAGTCTCGCTGGTGTTTCGGGTGTATTGCTTGAAGCAGACAATCACGCTGTTCTGGTCTTATGTTTTGTTTTGTTGCCTTTTGGGTCACACCCGGCCATGCTCAGGGGTTCCTCCTGGCTCTGCACTCAGGAATGACTCCTGGTGGTGCTCGGGGGAACCTATGGGATGCTGGGAATCGAACCCGGGTCGGCTGCGTGCCAGGCCAATGCCCTCCCCACCCCAGCCTGCCTCTGTAGCAGGCATCTCTTCTCTCTTTCTCTCCTTCTGTCTCTCTCTGTCTCTCTCTCTCTCTCTCGATCTCTGTCTCTGTATTTCTCTGCCTCTTTTTCTCTCTCTCTCCTTTCCTTCCGGCTGACTTCACTCACCCAGATCTTCTCTTCGTCTCTCCATGACGTTGTTTCTTTCTCAGAATGCCGTCATAGTCCCCTCGGGTCTGGAGAACACGATTCTCCATCTCTTCCCCCGTTGTTGGGCGTTTGGCTTTTGTTTTCCGTGGCTTTGGCTGTCGGACCTAGTGTGGCCATCACTCTCCTCTGCGCACGTGTCTCCTTTGCAAAAGAGGTCACTGTGTTAGGGAGAGAGATGCCCAGAAGTGGTACCGCAGGGTCCACACGGACGTTCTAGTTCTGTCTTCTGCTGCCATCTCTGTGTGGCTTATGTGCGAGGGCGTTGAGCCTTTGGGCTTGGGGGTGTGAGGGGCAGAGCCCACACCAACAAACGAAAGAAACTGAGAAAGCTGGAGAAGAGGAGAAAGTGCTGGGTGGGTCCTCGGGGGGCTGGGTAAGTGGACAGGATTCCCGCAAGGAGGCTACAATGAGGGTCAAGCATGGATATGACAGTGTCATCTGTTGAAAAAAACGTGGAGCGAGGCTGGAGTGGTAGCACAGTGGGGAAGGTGTTTGTCTTCCACACGGCTGAGCTGGGTTCGATCCCAAGCATCTCATAGGGTCCCCTGAGCACTGCTAGGAGTAATTCCTGAGTGCAGAGCCAGGAGGAATCTCGGAGCCATGAGCATTGCCGGGTGACCCAAAAAGCAAAATAATAATAATAATAATAATAATAAAGAAGAAGAAGAAGTAGAAGAAGATGACGAAGAGGACGAAGAAGAAGACGATGAAGAAGAAAAGAAGCAGACGAAGAAGACGAAGAAGAAGAAGACGATGACAAAGAAGAAGAAGAAGAAGAAGAAGAAGAAGAAGAAGAAGAAGAAGAAGAAGAAGAAGGAAAAGAAGATGACAAAAAAGAAGAAAGAAGAATAAGAAGAAGAGGAGGAAGAAGGAGAAGGAGAAGGAGAAGGAGAAGAAGAAGAAGAAGAAGAAGAAGAAGAAGAAGAAGAAGGAAAAGAAGACGACAAAAAAGAAGAAAGAAGAATAAGAAGAAGACAAGGAAGGAGAAGGAGAAGGAGAAGGAGAAGGAGAAGAAGAAGAAGAAGAAGAAGAAGAAGAAGAAGAAGAAGAAGAAGAAGAAGAAGAAGAAGAAGAAGAAGAAGAAGAAACGTGAAGGTTGGTGTTGGAGAAACAATGGAGTGGGGAGGGTCTTCCCTTGCAGGCAGCCAACCCGCGTTCAATCCTGGGCACCATATTGGGTCTCCTCCACCAAGCCCTCGCAGGAGTGATGCCGCCTCCCCTGAGCACAAAGTCAGGAGTAAGCTCTGGCCATTCCCGAGTGTGGCCATCTGCACACTTGGGAGCTTGAATGGCAACAGCGGGCATTAGCCACTTGTCTGGGACACCTTTGACATGGCGTCCATCCCTATCACCGCGAGGTGGACCAGAGCCTCGACCTGTGCAGCCCTGGGAGTCCCTGAATCACCTTATTCTTCCGGTCTGAGCACTGAACCTAAGAGAGGCAAGCAGCACGCCCTGAGGTAGAATCCTTCCCTCACACCTTCATTCCTGCTCTCTGCTTCCCTGCGGGTCTTCTGCTCTCTCAACCGAGGCGGGCAGGCTGGTCTCTTCAGGGTGGCCAGGCAGGAGGCAAGAGCCTTGAAGGGAAAATGTGGGGCTTCCTTGGCAGAGTCCGGCTGTGCTCAGAGCCTGGCACAAGGTTCAAGAAAAAACCGTAACCCTAAACCTAACCCTAACCTACCCTAACCCTAACCCAACTCTAACCCAACCCTAACCTTAGCCTGACCCATACCCCTACTCCGACCCCAACCACTAACCCCAACCCCTAACCGTAACACCCTAACCCTCACCCAAATCCCTGCCTGAAACCCTAGCCCTACCCTAAACCCTAACCCTAACCCTAATCCCAATACTAACCCTAACCCTAACCCTAACCCTAACCCCTAACCCTAACCCCTAACCTAAACCAAAACCAAAACCCTAACCCTAACCTGTAACTGTAACCGCCACCCTAACCCTAACCCAATCCCAAACCCCTACCTGTACCCCAAACCCTACCCTAAACCCTAACCCTAACCCTAACCCTAACCCCTAACCTAAACCAAAACCAAAACCCTAACCCTAACCTGTAACTGTAACCCCCACCCTAACCCTAACCCAATCCCAAACCCCTACCTGTACCCCAAACCCTACCCTAAACCCTAACCCTAACCCTAACCCTAACCCCTAACCTAAACCAAAACCAAAACCCTAACCCTAACCCTAACCTGTAACTGTAACCCCCACCCTAACCCTAACCCAATCCCAAACCCCTACCTGTACCCCAAACCCTACCCTAAACCCTAACCCTAACCCTAACCCTAACCCTAACCCCTAACCTAAACCAAAACCAAAACCCTAACCCTAACCTGTAACTGTAACCCCCACCCTAACCCTAACCCAATCCCAAACCCCTACCTGTACCCCAAACCCTACCCTAAACCCTAACCCTAACCCTAACCCTAACCCTAACCCCTAACCTAAACCAAAACCAAAACCCTAACCTTAACCCTAACCCTAACCTGTAACTGTAACCCTAACCCTAACCCTAACCCAATCCCAAACCCCTACCTGTACCCCTAACCCTAACCCTTTGCAGACCCTTTGCAGAGTCTGGCTGTACTGAAGCCCGGCACAGGGTTCAAGGCAGAACCCTAACTCAACAATAACCCTAACCGAACCCTAACTTTAGCCTTACCTCTACCCCTAACCCTACCCCAACCCCTACCCGTAACCCCAACCCCTAACCATAACACCCTCACCCTAACCCTAACCCAAACCCCTACCTGAACCCTGACCCCAAACCCTAACCCTAACCCCAATTCTAATTCTAACCCTAAACCATAACCCTAAACCCTAACCCTAACTCTAATCCTAACCCTAAATCCTATCCCTAACTGTAACCCAAACCATAACCCCAACCCGAACCCTAACCCTAACCCAAACACCTAACCCTTATCCTTAACCCTAACCCTAAACCCTACCCTTAACCTCAACCCCTAACCGTAGCCCTAACCCTAAATCCTATCCCTAACAGTAACCCCAACACTAACCCCAACCCTAACCCTAACCCTAATCCTAACCCCAATTCTAATTCAAACCCTAACCCGTAACCCTAAACCATAACCCTAACCCTAAATCCTACCCCTAACCATAAACCAAACCATAACCCCAAGCCTAACCCTAACCCAAACTTCTAACCCTAACCCTTATTTTTAAGCCTAACCCTAAACCCTACCCCTACCCCGAACCCCAACCCCTAACCATAGCCCTAACCCTAAATCCTATCCCTAACAGTAACCCCAACACTAACCCCAACCCTGACCCTAACCCCAACTCCTACCCCTAACCCGAAACCTTAACCCTCACCCTAAACCCTACCTCTACCCTTATTCCTAACCCCAACCCCTAACCCTAACCCTAACCCTAAATCCTACCCTTAACCGTAACCCCAAATCTAACCCCAAACCTAACCCTAACTGTAACCCCAACCCTTATCCCTAACCCTAACCCTTAACCCTAACCATAACCCTAAACAGTACCCCTACCCTTAATCCCAAGACCTACCCCTAACCCTAAACCTTAACCCTAACCCTAAACCTAACCCGTAACCCTAACCCTAACCCTACCCCACCGCTAAACCCTAACCCTAAACAGTACCCCTACCCCTAACCCCAACCCCTACCCCTAACCCTAAACCTTAACCCTACCCCTACTCCTGCCCTTAACCCCAACCCCTACCCCTACCCCTACCCCTAACCCTCCCCTACCCCTCATCATGTGCCTGCAAGCACCCCCGTCTCTGGTTCCCCTTGTCACCTCCTTCATGGTGCAAACCCCCCGCCCCCTCGCTTCCACACTGTGATCAGTCAGTGCCCACGAGTCACCCTCCCCAGGAGCCTTGTCTTGTCCCCCGGGGACCTGACTCCTGGACCTGCAGAGACCTCGGCGTGCACTGGGGAGCAGCCTGGCGTGCCATCGCACCTTGCCTGGCTGGTTCTTCACTTTGGCTCACTCTGTTCACCGGCAGCCGGCTCTAAAAATAGCCGCCAGGGTTATGTAACTCTCTATGAAATGCAACTTTGTCACCGTTTCTCTGCCTCTTTCTTTTAATCAAATATTATTATTATTATTATTATTATTATTATTATTATAACTTCTCATAGCATCCGTGAGGAACTGCTCTGACAGGGAGCAACAGCAAAAAGACGCCCGTCTCCCAGGGCACTCCCAGGCCTCCCTGGCGCTGTAGGCTTCCTTCTGCGGGGGTTGCTTCCTTCTCAGTTGTGTGTGTGCCAGCCAAGTGGGAACTTGTCAAGTGAGCGTTTTTCCCAGCCAGCGTCCCCACGGTGACACGGGATGGATTCTGTTGTGTTTCTGCAGTCCTGGGTTCTCCAATCGAGCCAAGAAAATAAGAAGAGCTCTCTCGCGCGCGCGTACCTCTGGCTGGGGCACTGTGCCATGTCAGAGATGCACCGTGTCTGTAGTGCTAGACCAAATGATGTCTTTCTTACCTTTGGGGAAAAAAAACCCTATTCTGGGGCTGGAACAATCAGCACAGCGGGGAGGGCGTTGGCCCTGCACATGGCCGACCAGGGTTTGATTCCCGGCATCCCATAGGGTCCCTCGAGCACCGCCAGGACTGATTCCTGAGTGTATGAGCCAGGAGTCAGCCCTTAGCATTGCCGGGTAGGACCCAAAAAGCAAAATAAATAAATAAATAAATAAATATATGAGTAGACTGAGGAATAGGACAGCGCTGAGGGTGTTTGCCTAGCACACGACCGGCCTGGGTTCAATCCCTGGCATCCCATAGGGTCCCCTGAGCACTGCCAGAAGTGATTCGTCAGTGCAAAGTGAGGAGTAACCCTTGTGCATTGCCATATGTGACACCTTCCCAAGAAGAGGAAGAAGAAGAAGAAGAAGAAGAAGAAGAAGAAGAAGAAGAAGAAGAAGAAGAAGAAGAAGAAGAAGAAAAAGTGGAAGACGAAGAAGAAGAAGAAGAAGAAGAAGAAGAAGAAGAAGAAGAAGAAGAAGAAGAAGAAGGAGAAGAAGAAGAAGAAGAAGAAGAGGAAGAAGAGGAAGAAGAGGACGAAGAGGAAGAATAAGAAGGAGGAGGAGGAAGAGAAAGAGGAGGAGGAAGAGGAGGAGAAGGAGGAGGAGGAGGAAGAGAAAGAGGAGGAAGAAGAGGAGGAGAAGGAGGAGGAGAAGGAGGAGGAGGAGGAGGGGAAGGAGGAGGAGGGGGAGGAGAAGAAGGAGAAGAAGGAGGAGAAGTAGGAGGAGGAGGAGAAGAGAAGGAGAAGGAGAAGAGAAGGATAAGAAGGAGGAGAAGAAGGAGGAGGAGGAGAAGGAGAAGGAGAAGAAGAAGGAGAAGAAGAAGGAGAAGAAGAAGAAGAAGAAGAAGAAGAGGGGGAGGAGGAGGAGGAGGAAAAAGAGAAAGAAGAAGGAGGATGACGAGGAAAAGGAAGAGGAGGAGGAGGAGGGGAAGGAGAAGAAGAAGAAGAAGAAAAAGAGGAAGAAGAGGAAGGAGAAGAAGAGGAAGAAGAGGAAGAAGAAGGAGGAGGAGGAAGAGAAAGAGGAGGAGGAAGAGGAGGAGATGGAGGAGGAGAAGGAGGAGGAGGAGGGGAAGGAGGAGGAGGAGGAGAAGAAGGAGAAGAAGGAGAAGAAGGAGGAGAAGGAGGAGGAGGAGGAGGAGAAGAAGAGAAGGAGAAGAGAAGAAGGAGAAGAGAAGGATAAGAAGGAGGAGGAGGAGAAGGAGAAGGAGAAGAGAAGGAGGAGGAGGAGGAGGAGGAGAAGAAGAAGAAGAAGAAGAAGAAGAAGAAGAAGAAGAAGAAGAAGAAGAAGAAGAAGAAGAAGAAGAAGAAGAAGAAGAAGAAGAAGAAGAGTCACACCCTGACACCCTGCGATGCTCAGGGCTTTCTCCTGGCTCTGCACTCAGGAATCACTCCTGGCAGTGCTCAGGGGACCCTAGGGGATGCTGGGAATCGAACATTGTCTCATCCCTTGACCTCTATGCATCTGTATTTTCACAGCTGATTCAGTCCCTTTCTAACGATGCCCCCTGGCAATTGAGGGTGGCAAGGGAGATGCCAGAATAGAGCACTGAGAGAGAGAGAGAGGAGAGATGCCAGGTCGTGCTCAGAGCATGAGGCGGGCACCCGGGTTCGAACTCACGACCGCACGCACTCTCTCTGAAGCTTCACTTGG
>NW_026606175.1:1355000-1372500 GCF_029834395.1 Sorex fumeus
CTCAAGTGCCTTCTTTTAAGCTCATCTGAAGTCGTTTGTGGTGGGGAAAAATGCGAGGATAATGTCTTTTTAAGTCACTTCCATTTCCTGCCTGAATGGTTCTATATATGTTTATATCCACACCTATCTAAACACAGATATAAGTTAAGTATATGCATGTGTCTGAGTCGTTTCTTTTCTTTTTTTTTTCTTTTTGGGTCCCGCCCGGTGATGCACAGGGGTTCCTCCTGGTTCTGCACTCAGGAATTACTCCGGGTGGTGCTCAGGGAACCCTATGGGATGCCGGGAATCGAACTCGGGTCGGCCGTGTGCAAGGCAAACACCCTCCCCGCTGGGCTCTCGCTCCAGCCCCATTTCCCCCATTCTCGTGAGTTGTTATCGCTTTTCAGAAGCTCAGGTTGGAGTCCGTGCTCCTGTATCTCGTGTTTCCTCAGAGCAGGGCAGGACTGCCTCATCCGACTTCATTGGCTTCCACAGTGACCACCATCTGACCGGAGACTGTGTCCCAAGGACCCACATCTTTCTGTTGGCCTCTCCTTTGGTCCCTCCCTTCCCGGTAAGGAGACCGTGGCGCTCCGTCCCTCTGGGGCGTGCAGCCCTTTCGAATGCAGAACTGCATGGGAATCAGTCCTGTAAAATTCCGTGCTCCTCTCACCTCCAGATGTGTGCGCTGACTCCTCGTCCTCCAGATGTGCATGCCGGTCTCTCCTAGGGAATGGCATGCTAATCTCTCCTACAGTGGTGTGTGCTAATCTTTCCTATGGATGACCATGCTCATTCCTCCAAGCAGATGTGCCTGCTAATCACGCCTACAGTTCACAAGCTAACTTCTTCCACAGATGGGCGTGGTAATCTCTCCTGTAGAACTGCATGCTAATCTCTCCTCCAGAATTGCATGCTACCTCCTTCCACAGATGGGCGTGGTAATCTCTCCTGCGGAATTGCATGCTAATCCCCCCTACAGAATTGCATGCAAATGTCTCCTACAGATTTGGATGGTGATGTCTCCTACAGTTCACAAACTAACTCCTCCTATGGGTGTGCATGCTAATCTCTCTTTGGGAACTGCATGCTAATCTCTCCTCCAGGATTGCATGCTACCTCCTTCCACAGATGGGCGTGGTAATCTCTCCTGCGGAATTGCATGCTAATCCCCCCTACAGAATTGCATGCAAATGTCTCCTACAGATTTGGATGGTGATGTCTCCTACAGTTCACAAACTAACTCCTCCTATGGGTGTGCATGCTAATCTCTCTTTGGGAACTGCATGCTAATCTCTCCTCCAGGATTGCATGCTAACTTCTTCCACAGATGGGCGTGGTAATCTCTCCTGCAGAATTGCATGCTAATCTCTCCTGCAGGATTGCATGCTAATCTCTCCTCCAGGATTGCATGCTAACTCCTTCCACAGATGTGCATGCTAATCTCTCCTGCAGGATTGCATACTAATCTCTCCTCCAGGATTGAATGCTAACTTCTTTCACAGATGTGCACGGTAATCTCTCCTGCAGAATTGCATGCTAATCTCTCCTCCAGAATTGCATGCAAATGTCTCCAACAGATTTGGATGGTGATGTCTCCTACAGTTCACAAGCTAACTCCTCCTATGGGTGTGCATGCTAATCTCTCTTTGGGAACTGCATGCTAATCTCTCCTCCAGAATTGCATGCTAACTCCTTCCACAGATGGGCGTGGTAATCTCTCCTGCAGAATTGCACGCTAATCCCCCCTACAGAATTGCATGCAAATGTCTCCTACAGATTTAGATGGTGATGTCTCCTACAGTTCACAAGCTAACTCCTCCTACGGGTGTGCATGCTAATCTCTCTTTGGGAACTGCATGCTAATCTCTCCTCCAGAATTGCATGCTAACTTCTTCTACCACCGATGGGCGTGGTAATCTCTCCTGCGGAATTGCATGCTAATCTCTCCTCCAGAATTGCATGCAAATGTCTCCAACAGATTTGGATGGTGATGTCTCCTACAGTTCACAAGCTAACTCCTCCTACGGGTGTGCATGCTAATCTCTCTTTGGGAACTGCATGCTAATCTCTCCTCCAGAATTGCATGCTAACTTCTTCCACCAATGGGCGTGGTAATCTCTCCTGCAGAATTGCATGCTAATCTCCCCTACAGAATTTCATGCAAATGTCTCCAACATATTTGGATGGTGATGTCTCCTACAGTTCACAAGCTAACTCCTCCTACAGATGTGCATGCTAATCTCTCTTTGGGAACTGCATGCTAATCTTTCCTCCAGGATTGCATGCTAACTTCTTCCACCACCGATGGGCGTGGTAATCTCTCCTGCAGAATTGCATGCTAATCTCTCCTCCAGAATTGCATGCAAATGTCTCCAACAGATTTGGATGGTGATGTCTCCTACAGTTCACAAGCTAACTCCTCCTACGGGTGTGCATGCTAATCTCTCTTTGGGAACTGCATGCTAATCTCTCCTCCAGAATTGCATGCTAACTTCTTCCACCGATGGGTGTGGTAATCTCTCCTCCAGAGCTGCATGCTAATCCCTCCTACAGAATTGCATGCAAATGTCTCCAACAAATTTGGATGGTGATGTCTCCTACAGTTCACAAGCTAACTCCTCCTATGGGTGTGCATGCTAATCTCTCTTTGGGAACTGCATGCTAATCTCTCCTCCAGAATTGCATGCTAACTCCTTCCACAGATGGGCGTGGTAATCTCTCCTGCAGAATTGCATGCTAATCCCCCCTACAGAATTGCATGCAAATGTCTCCAACAGATTTGGATGGTGATGTCTCCTACAGTTCACAAGCTAACTCCTCTTATGGGTGTGCATGCTAATCTCTCTTTGGGAACTGCATGGTAATCTCTCCTCCAGGATTGCATGCTAGCTTCTTCCAAAGATGTGCACAGTAATCTTTCCTGCAGAATTGCATTCTAATCTCTCCTCCAGGATTGCATGCAAATGTCTCTGACAGATTTGGATGGTGATGTCTCCTACAGTTCACAAGCTAACTTCTCCCACAGATGGGCGTGGTAATCTCTCCTGTGGAATTGCATGCTAATCTCTCCTCCAGAATTTCATGCTAATCTCTCCTCCAGAATTGCATGCTAATCTCTCCTACAGAATTGCATGCCAACTTCTTTCACTGGATGTGCATGGTAATCACTCCTGTAGAATTGCGTGTGTGAGGGACAGGGCCAAACAGGACCACCACCAGAATTAATTTAGCTTACCTTAACAGGAGCCTGCATTGCAGAATAACTGGTTGTTCTGCCCCTGAGTAAGGAATTCAGATACAGGTACTCGAAGGGTGGTGGGTCAGACCAGATAACCGGATGTCTCTCACAAGACCCATGTCGCAAGACCCAGGACCGCCCTAAAAAACCAGGACGTTCCTAAGCACTGACGCAAATGCTGATCTTTAAACTATAGGCTAAGGAGGGACGTACTTTAAAATGGATTGGTCAGGCAAGTATCTGTTATTACAAATCTATTGGCTATGAAATGCACGGGCTCTGTTGTACAGGTCGGTGAAGGCCTATATAAGATCTCCTTTGAAGAAGCTCGGGGTCTTTACCCAACGTTCTGGACCTGCGTGTCTGTGTAGGCGGTCGGACCCTGGCTAGCCAGTCTTACAATAAACCCTGCTTGCTGTTTGCAGTCTCTGGAGTCTCTCAGTCCTTAAAGGGAGATCGCTATCTGCACGCCTGAACACATGCTAATATCTCCTACAGATTAGCACGGTGAGGCCTCCTGCCGTTCAGGAACTCACTCCTCCTCCAGGTGTGCGTGCTAATCTCTCCTAGGGACTTGCATGCAAGCTAGTCTCTCCTACACACTTGCATGCTAACTCTCCCTACAGAGGTAGGTTGCAGCTAATCTCTCCTTGAGAATTGCCCGCCAATCTCTCAGACACACTTGCATGCTAACTCTCTCTCTCTCTCTCTCTCTCTGGATGTTCCCGCTAATCTCATCTCCTCAGGGGTCCACCCTTTCCCGTTTCCTCTGCCCTTTCTCTTCCTGTCTTTTCTCACCAGCCTCACAAATTGCAGATCAAAAAAAAAAAATCACCTCCCAACGCTGAGTCACCACTCTACTTTATATCATGGTTTTGTATATTTGCAAGTCAGGAGGACTAAAAGACTAAATTGGGGTGTGAAGGCGGGGAGCCTGATTCTTCGGCTCTTGTGCTGGGACCCCTTTGTAATACCTTTGAGAGGAGCAGGGCTCCGGTTGTAAGACTCACTTCTAAAAATTAGCAGCTGGGGTACTCTGGGACCCCCTGGATCTTGTGCATTGGGGCTTCCAGAAGATAAATATTTGTGTGTTTAAGCAAAAGAGCCCGTGAGTCCACATACCAAGAGAAGGAAGAAGGCTTTCTCACTGTCCTGGGCGTGGGGCCCAGTCTGTGGGCTTTGGTGTCCAGTGTATTCCAGAATATTCTCTTACCTAAGTGAAGATCGCCCGTCTGCTCCCAGCGCCATCAGGACCGGGAAAATCCTCCCGTTCACCGGTTCTGTTTCCCTTGCAAGAGCGAGCATCTCAGGGCACTCTACGCAAGGGTGAATCAACATCTCATTAATTATTAAACGCTGCTTCCAGCCCGCAGAAGGGCTGAGCTGGAAAGAGCCCGATGTTTGCAGAAGCCGGAGACACCCAGTGCTGCCTGACCACCCACCAGGGGCAGTGGTTTCGAACTCCGGTGATGAGAGGGAGTGCCTGGTCGGGTGATGTCACTTCTCAGAACACTGAAAGGGGATCCGCGTTATTGGGTCAAGGCGGGTGGTCAGTTCTGGGGAGAGATGGCATCAGGCTGTCTGGGGGATGGTCCAACATTGTCCACATCTTCTGCACGCCTTGGTGATTCTCTCGGGATGGCCAATGGTTAATGAGACAGCGGCATTTCCTGAATCAGGGACCACCGACCCCAGCGGGGATGACGGGACTCCCGGTCCCCCCCGGACAGGAAGCCCCCAACTGCATTTCTGCCTCTACACACCCATCCCCGACAGATGACAGGCAAGACCCAGCACACCGGTCCCACTGGGCTGGGTCCCTGCTCCCCTTTTCCCCTTTGAAGCCCCCTTAGTCTCTCCCAGGGGGCGGCTCACCCCAGCCTCCCCCGCGGTTCGAGGAGTTTATTGGAAGAGCGTCCTTCTTCCCCCCGATAAACGTCTCCCATTGCCTTCACTTTCCTTGGTCTCTGTCTCTGTCTGTATCGGCCGAGGTCAGCGATCAATCCGGGTGAATGGTCCCGTCAATACTTTGATAGGTGAGGGAGGAATGAATTGCCCCGTGGATCGTTAAACGGGAAATCTCACTCTGCATAGAGTAGGCGCCGGTTGGCTCTGCAGGCCAAGCGTTAGTGGTCGCCTGGGCGGGCGTCGGGGTGTGGGAGGGGCGGCATGGGACGGAACACTGGGACCGTCACCCCCAATGCCACCCAGACCGTGATTCCCACTTGCCTGCTCTGAGCCCGGGCTGGCGTGTCCACGCCTCTAGTGTCTTCATGCTTTCGGCCCGGACGGTCAGGCTCTTTCTCCTCCTCAGAGGATTTGCCAAGGCTCTTTGGAGAACTCTTGAGAACGTTCCTGGCTGGCAAGACGTGCTCTTCCTTCCCTTCTCCTCCCTGCCAGAAAGCGCTCACCCCACTGACCGGGACTGCTAGCAGGCCTTCTGGAGGGCCCGGCCAGACAGATGCAACATCTTTCTCCTCCTCCCTGCCGGGAGAGCGATTTCCTTCCAAAGGTGTCTTCTTCTTCATCCCTTTCAGCAATCTTAGATTTCTGATTTTGGATCACACCCAAGGCTGGAGCGATAGCCCAGCGGGGAGGGCGTTGGCCTTGCATGCGGTCAACCTGGGTTCAATCCCCAGCATCCCATAGGGCCCCCCGAGCACCACCAGGAATCATTCCTGAGTGCAGAGCCGGGCATAAGCTCTGTGCATCGCTGGGTGTGACCCAAAAAGCACTGTCACTGTCCTCCTGTTGTTCATCGATTTGCTCGAGTGGGCCCAGTAACGTCTCCATCGTGAGACTTGTTGTGACTATGTTTGGCAGATCGAATACGCCAAGGGGAGCTTGCCAGGCTCTGCCGTGCTGGCGAGAGACTCTCGGTAGCTTGCCGGGATCTCCGAGAGGGGTGGAGGAATCGAACTCGGGTCGACCATGTTGGCTGCATGCAAGGCAAATGCCCTACCTGCTGTGCTATCGCTCCAGCCCTGACCTAAAAAAGCAAAAAAAAAAAGAAAAAGAAAAGAAAAGAAAAGATTCGCCTGAACTTCACGATGGTCTTTACATCCTGTGATATCAGGAACACAGACAGCAAGAACAGAGTCCTACATTTTTCCATTATATTTTCTCATCTGACAGATGTACCTGCAAAAAATAAATAAATAAAAATACCAAACGGCCCCATCAAAATATGAGACAAGAAGCGGAATAGATTCTGGCTCCAAGCAGACTGGCAGATTGACGGCCAAGAGGTGAATGAGAATCTGTGTTTTTTTTTCTTTTTGGGTCACACCCAGCGATGCACAGGGGTTCCTCCTGGTTCATGCATTCAGGGATTACTCCTGGTGGTGCTCGGGGTACCCTATGGGATGCTGGGAATCGAACCTGGTTCGGGCTACGTGCAAGGCAAACGCCCTCCCCGCTGTGCTATCGCTCCAGCCCCTGAGAATTTGTTCTTACGCTCAGGGAAACGCAAATCCGAAGGGCAACGGGGTTTTCTCACACCTGTGAGACTGGCACCCACCTGGGTAGAAATAACCCTGGCTGGCAGGGATAGAGTGACTGTTCTTTGTCACTGATGCACTGCTGGTGGGAATTCCAACAGATTTAACTACTAAAGAAAAACTATAGAAATTTTATATAAAAAAAATATTTGAGAGTTGAACTTCCACACAACCCAGCAATTACCCTGTCCGGCCTCTGTCCGAGGGTCCCAAAATATTATTTTCTAAAGTCTCTGTTGCAGTAACACCCTAGAAAGTCAAGGTCTGGAACAACTCTAGTGCCCAAGAACTGATGATGAAATTATGATCTTCAGATAGTCCAGCAGGTAGGGCATTTGCCTAGCCCAAGGCTGACCCGGGTTCGATCCCTGGCATCCCATAAAATCTGCTGAGCACTGTTGTGGCCGAGTTTCAGAGCCCCGATTGCGGGGAGACCAAGTCCACGCCCGATCACGCAAAAGCAAAGGAACGTTATTGCTAGCCCGAGCTAGGGTTCGAGTCCCATCCAACGCAGTGGAGCCTTGACAAGGACCCTGGCTCCAAGTCACAGGCGGTTGATATGGGTTTCAAGGTTGAGCAAGCACTGTGACAACAGTGATCAAGCAACAATGGCCGGCGATTCTTCAACGTTGGGTAACAGTTAGTTTGTGGTTGTTCGAACAAAAATGGACATAGTGACCCCTCGTGACCAGTCCGATGATCGAGGTGTTCCTTCTTTGGGCGGGTTACTCAACTGGAAGCTTCTCAGAAATGGCAAGTTCAGTGTCTGGGAAACAGGAACTTAGGCCTAGTCAGAACTTAGTGTTAGCTGCGGCCTGTCATGGCCTCGGTGTCGTCCTCAGGGGCACCAGGAATAATTCCCGAGTGCGGAGCCAGGACTAAGCCCTGAGCATCACCCCGTGTGGCCCCGAAAACAAGTACAGCCACCAAAAGGAATTGCGATCATCACACACACACACACACACACACACACACACACACACACACGTACGTATATCAGAAGATCACAAAGTGTGTCTATGTGTATATACACAGACATACACAATGCTGAATGCCTGTAAGAAAAGGTGAAATTGGGTCTGGAGCGATAGCACAGCGGGGAGGGCGTTTGCCTTGCACGTGGCCGACCCGGGTTCGATTCCCAGCATCCCATAGGGTCCTCTGAGCACTGCCAGGAGTGATTCCTGAGTGCATGAGCCCGGAGGAACCCCTGAGCATCACTGGGTGTGACAAAGAAAGAAAGAAAGAAAGAAAGAAAGAAAAAAAGAGAGAGAAAGAGAAAGGAAGGAAGGAAGGAAGGAAGGAAGGAAGGGAAAGAAAGAAAGAAAGAAAGAAAGAAAGAAAGAAAGAGAAAGGAAGGAAGGAAGGAAGGAAGGAAGGAAGGAAGGAAGGAAGGAAAAGAAAGAAAGAAAGAAAGAAAGAAAGAAAGAAAGAGAAAGGAAGGAAGGAAGAAAGAAAGAAAGGAAGGAAGGAAGGAAGGAAGGGAAAGAAAGAAAGAAAGGAAGAAAGGAAGGAAGGAAGGAAGGAAGGGAAAGAAAGAAAGAAAGAAAGAAAGGAAGGAAGGAAGGAAGGAAGGGAAAGAAAGAAAGAAAGAAAGAAAGAAAGAAAGAAAGGAAGGAAGGAAGGAAGGAAGGGAAAGAAAGAAAGAAAGAAAGGAAGGAAGGAAGGAAGGAAGGGAAAGAAAGAAAGAAAGGAAGAAAGGAAGAAAGAGAAATTAAAGGAAGGAAGGAAGGAAGAGAGAGAGAAAAAAGGAAGAAAGAAAGGAAGAAAGAGAAATTAAAGGAAGGAAGGAAGGAAGGAAGAGAGAGAGAAAAAGGGAAGAAAGAAAGGAAGAAAGAAAGGAAGGAAGGAAGGAAGGAAGGAAGGAAGGAAGGAAGGGAGAGAAAGAAAGAAAGAAAGGAGTAAAGAAAGAGAAAGGAAAAGAAAGAAAGAAAGAAAGAGAAATTAAAGGAAGGAAGGAAGGAAGGAAGGGAGAGAAAAAAGGAAGAAACAAAGGAAGAAAGAGAAAGAAAGGAAGGAAGAAGGAAGGAAGGAAGGGAGGGAGAAAGAAAGAAAGAACGAAAGAAAGAAAGAAAGGGAGAGAGAAAGAAAGAAAGGAAGAAAGAAAGAAAGAAAGAAAGAAAGGAAGGAAGGAAGGAAGGAAGGAAGAAAGGAAGAAAAAAGAAAGGAAGAAAGAGAAAGAAAGAAAGAAAGAAAGGAAAGAAAGAAAGAAAGAAAGAAAAGATGAAATTGTGCAATTTGCTGTCCTGTAAAACCAGAGGGGATGCTGTTGAGTGAAGTCAGGCAGGAGGGCAGGAAGAGACGCAGGACGATCGCTCTGTGGTGTGGGATGTGTCGCGGAGTTGGAGAATCCTAGAGTCCCACAGTAGCAGAGCTGAGAATCAGGCTACTGGTCTGAGCTGATGAAATTGGGGGTTTTTTTTGGCTTTTTTGGGTCCCACCCGGCGATGCTCAGGGGTTCCTCCTGGCTCTGCACTCAGGAATGACTTCTGGCGGTGCTCGGGGGACCCTATGGGATGCTGGGACTCGAACCTGGGTCAACCGCGTGCAGGGCAAACGCCCTCTTCCTGCTGTGCTATGGCTCCAGCCCCTGGCGAAATCTCTTGAGGGCCGGAAGGCGGGTGTCCGGATGACAACGATGGCGCTGATGCAGCCCTTGGCCTTTGGGTGGCCTGCCAGGCCGTCATTAACGCTCTTGCCAGCAGAGTGCTACATCGAAAACAATTGGGAACACTCAGGGTTTTGGCTTCCCCCTGGTGTTCTTGAAATGTGAGAGCTCACTCCCCTCTCTGTGCTCCACAGGAAGGCGGAGAAACGTCTTTGGGGGTGGAAAAATCGATCTGTTCTTGGAGTGGCAGGTCCTCGGAGATTGTTCCGTCGCCTCTTGGCAGGGCTGCGGGGTGTCACGGGCTCGGAGGGTCGGCTGGCGTGAGACGGGGGGCTCGCTACTTGTGCAGGTCGAGTCTTTAAGGGCTCCCGGGAGCGTGCCGTGGAAAAAGTCCCATTGCAGTTCCTCTCCGGGAAACGCCGAATCCAGGTGCTTTGCAGTGGAGGGGAACTGAGACCCGTCAGAGGTTGCCATGCAGGTAACCAAGCGGTCAGAGCTCCGTGCGACTCCCTCTGAGAACTGGGCAGAGGTGAAGGAGCCGTCAATCACCAGGGTTGAGCCGCCTGGGAGAACAGGGGGACCCAGACCCCAGGTGGATTCCTGGAATCTTGTAGAACAAATCCCAGATCCCCTCCAAGGGGGAGATTTCTGAGCACAGAGCCAGGAGGAAGTCCTGGGCAGTGGTGACTGTGTCCTCCTCCCCCAATAAAAAGTTGCTGTGAAGATTGGGCGTCTTTCCTTTCTCTGTGTGTCTCTCTGTCTCTGTCTCTCTCTCTGTCTCTCTCTCTCTCTCACACACAGATTAGGCCTTGACTACTCTCAGTGGACACTGATGGTCTTGTCAATGTGTTTGTCGGATGCTGTGGGGGCCAGAAAGTGGACACAGTGGCTGGAGACACCTTTCTTTTTTTTTTAAATTTAATTTTATTATTATTATTACTTGGGCTGAAGCGATAGTACAGCAGTAGGGCGTTTGCCTTGCACGCAGCCAACACGGCCGACCCGAGTTCGATTCCTCCGCCCCTCTCGGAGAGCCCGGCAAGCTACCGAGAGTATCTCGCCCGCACGGCAGAGCCTGGCAAGCTGCCCGTGACGTCTTCGATACGCCAAACACAGTAACAACAAGTCTCATGATGGACACGTTACTGGGTCCGCTCGAGCAAATCGATGAACAACGGGAGGACATTGACAGTGACAGTGATTATTATTTTTTAATGAATAACTGTGAAGTACAGTTCCGGACTTACAAACTTTCGTGCTTGCATTTCAGTCGTACAATTGCCGAGTACCCATCCCTCCACCAGTGCCCATTCTCCACCACCAATGGTCCCAGTATCCCTCCCACCCCCCAGGCCATCCCCCCCACCCCACCTCTGTGGCAGGAGATTCCCTTTTGCTCTCTGTTTCCTTTAGGGTGTTGTAGTTTGTTTAGTCATATGTGAGGCTCGGCCCGAGGGTGTGGAAGTTGGCTGCTGGAGCTGGGTCCCTTGGGGGCAGGGTGGATTCTCACCCGCCCCCTCTCTGGGTGCCTGGAGTGGAAACAGCCTCCTGCTGGTATTTCTAAGTCCGTACATGCTTCTCTGCTTAAAATTTTTCCTACCCAAGATAGGAATGATCTCAGTTTTTCCAAATCTGTCTATAAGAATTTTCTTTTTCACTTTTCCCCCCCGTAACTCTGCTCCCTAGAGAGAAATCGAATCTCGACACAGTACCCTACTCCCGACCCCCTCTGGATTCAGCCGAGTTGGTGAACTAAATAAATCCAGCTGACTTTCATCTTCATGGGAGATAAATCCAGCCGTTTACCCGCCATTCAGACGTTGAGTTCAGGGGTCCGAGACCTGGCTTCCGGGACTGGAGTTCAAGCGTGGCTTGCAGGGGGGCTGGCTTTGATTTGACGCACGGCCTTGAGCACTGCCCCAAAACAGTCCCTGGGCCCTATCCCAAAGCCAACCAACCAATGAACCAAAAGAGAAAAAAAAAATAGGTATCTATTGGTTGATGATGGCATTTTGTAACTGTGTCACGGAGGTCACTCGCCCCTTGAGAATCCCAAAATGGAATGAATGATGTGCATTCTGATGTTGACTTGCAAACTTTCATTCACACCAGCCCCGGCCTCCATGGTAGACAATCTTCCCCCATCCTCTCTCTCTCTCTACTTTGGGGCATCAGGGTTTGCAAAACAGACACCGAGAGGCCATCCCGTTGGGTCCTTGGTCTACTCTCAGGACACATCTCCCATCCCGAGCGATCCCTCCAACCCTCCCTGACACAGTGACCCCTTTTCCATCCCAGACGCCTTCTCCCCCAGCTCATGAGGCCGACGTCCAACCACGGGGCAATCCTCCTGGCCCTTGTGTCTACTGTCCTTGGGTGCCCGTCTCCTATTATATTATTTTATATTCCATCAATGAATGCAGTCCTATGTCTGTCCCTCTGTTTCTGACTCGTCTCACTTAGCATGATACTCTCCATGACCTTCCATTTTAGAAGCAAATTTCATGACTTCATCTTTCCTAACAGCTGCATACTATTCCATTGTGTAGATGGAGCAAAGGTTCTTTTTTTTAATTTTATTTTAATTTTTTTTCTTTTTGGGTCCCACCCGGCGATGCTCAGGGATTCCTCCTGGCTCTGCACTCAGGAATGACTCCTGGCGGTGCTCGGGGGATCCTACGGGATGCTGCAAATCGAACCCGGGTTGGCCGTGTGCAAGGCAAACGCCCTCCCCGCTGTGCTATCGCTCCAGCCCCCCAAGAGCAAAGTTTCTTTAACCGGTCGTCTGTTCTCGGGCACTCGGGTTGTGTCCAGATTCTGACTATTGTGAACCGCGCTGCCATGAACACACAGGTGCAGATGTCATTTCTACTGTGCTGTTTTTTTTTTCTTTTTTGCGCCCTGGGATCTATTCCCAGAAGTGGTATTGCTGGGTCATATGGAAGCTCAATTTCTAGTTTTTTTTTGAGGAATGTCCGTACTGTTTTCCAGAAAGGCTGGACCAGTCGGACATTCCCACCAGCAATGAGAAAGAGCGTCCCTTTCTCCCCACATCCGTGCCAGCACTGGTTGTTCTTGTTCTTTTTGATGTGTGCCAATCTCTGTGGTGTGCGATGATATCTCATTGTTGTTTTCATTGGCGTCTCCCTGTTGATTGGCAATGTAGGGTGCGTTTTCATGTGCTCTTCTGAAATGACACGCTTTCTGAAATGACACTTAATCACTTAATCACACTTAACTTCCCGTTAGTCGTTGATTTGCTCGAGCGGGCGCCAGTAACGTCTCCATTTGTCCCTGTCGCGTGCTAGTGTAGCCCAATGGCATCTGTTCGCTCCGGGAACATGAAGGGCCTCAAACCGATCGTTCATCATCTTGACGAAGAAGTCTGACCATCTGGTAGGTGGGCGGCCACGCGGTCTCTTGACATCCCGTGGAATCCAGTCGGTAACAGCTCTAGTCCAGCGGTCATCTTTAAATCTCATCATGTGGCCAGCCCATCTGATTTTCGACACCTTGGCAAAGGAGACAGCGTCCCTGATCCTTGATCGTCGACGGATGTCAGAACTCCGGATTCGTTCTCTCATTTGAGTGAAACGTGATATTCCAAGCATAGCTCTTTCTATTCTTCTTTGGGAGACCTGAATGGCGTTCTCATCCTGTTTGCGTAGGGCCCAGGTCTCTGAGGCATATGTTAATGCAGGAAGAACAGTGGAATCAAAGAGATGTGCCCGGAGCCGGAGGTTCTTCGTCCTCTTAGCTATTTCTTCGACGTTCTTGAAGGCGTTCCAAGCCACTCTCTTCCTCCTGCCCAGCTCGGGTGCCAGGTCATTTGTCATGTTGACTTCTCGTCCTAGGTACACATAGCTGTTGCATTCGGAGATGGTCGTTCCGTTGAGAGCGAATGGGGCGTCAGGAACGAGGCTGTTTCTCATAAACATTGTCTTCGTAAGATTCAGCCTTGTTCCTGAAATGACACAACCCGCCCCAACCAAAAAAGACAAGCAAAATGTCCCCCTACCATGCCACGCAATTAATTTTGACGGACACACGTTAATCCTCGTGGAACACGATGAGGAATATTCCTGGCAATCTTAGAATTGATTAGAAATATTTTTTTTCTTTAAAAAAAAAGGGCTTTAGGGGGCTGGAGCGATAGCACAGCAGGTACGGCATTTTCCTTGCACACAGTTGACCTGGGTTCAATTCCCGGCATCCCATGTGGTCCCCTGGGCATCTCCAGGAAGAGTGACTCTGGTGCATTGCTGGTTATTACTCAAAAGTCAAGGAAAAAAGGGGGGGTTAAATTATTGCAAGAGACTTTATTAGCTTCTCAGTCTTTAATCTGAAGATAGGAAAGACTGTAAAATACTTTGTACCGGGGGCCGGAGCAATAGCACAGCTGGTAGGGCGTTTGCCTTGCACGCGGCCGACCCGGGTTCGATTCCCAGCATCCCATAAGGTCCCTCGAGCACCGCCAGGAGTGATTCCTGAGTGCAGAGCCAGGAGTGACCCCTGAGCATTGGTGGGTGTGACCCAAAAAGCGAAAAGAAAAAAAAGTGCATAAAAAAGAATAATAAAAGGAATTTGGGGGGTGGGTGGGAATGAAATTTGGAGCTTCTGCAAGAGCTCCCTGGTGGCATTGCGTGTCTTTGATCCAGGAGCTCTGACTGGGTCCTTGGCACCTCTTGGCCCTTTGAACATGGGGCCAGGAGTTGTCCCTGAGCATTGGCAAGCCCCAAAGATCTGTGTTCTTACCCCATCCACAAAGGGAGTTTGGGCAGAAATGATAGTAATGCAGGTTGGGCATTTGCCTTGGACGCTGCTGACCGGGGTTTAATCCCTGACACCCCACATGCCTCCCTGAACCCCACCAGGGGTGATTCCGGAGCCAGGAGAAAGCCCTGAGGAGTGAGCACCAAACCAAAAGCAAGGGGCTGGAGCGATACCACAGCGGGTAGGGCGTTGGCCTTGCACGTGGCCGACCCGGGTTCGATTCCCAGCATCCCATAGGGTCCCCTGAGCACCGCCAGGAGTCACTCCTGAGTGCAGAGCCAGGAGGAACCCCTGAGCATCGCCGGGTGGGACCCCCAAAAGCAAAAACAAAACAAAAGAAAACAAAAGCAAGACCAAACAACCCGGGGAAGTTGACTCATCTTCTTTCCAGAAGTGCCTGTTCTCTATTCTTCTTTTTTTTATTATTTTTTTGAGGGTCCCACCCGGCGATGCACAGGGGTTCCTCCTGGCTCTGCACTCAGGAATCCCTCCTGGCGGTGCTCAGGGGGACCCTCGGGGATGCTGGGAATCGAACCCGGGTCGGCCGCGTGCAAGGCAGACGCCCTACTCCCTGTGCTATCGCTCCGTTCCCTTTTCTATCCTTCTCAGGGTTCTCACTCCCTGGGCTTCTCAACACGAGGGCAACCGTGTCAAGGAGAGATTTTCGTTTCTCCGCGTTCAAGCAACAGGGTCTGAAAAGAGCCGTCAACGATCCCATGTCAGGGGGTGGGAGAAGAAAAGCTATATTTAAAAAATATGATTATGGGCTGTTGGCACTAATTAATGTTAATTTATTGGCGCTATTCAGGTGCTTCGCTGGGGTGACTTAATTGATGTGTGGCGCTCGTCGGAAAAACTTTTCTGAATCCGCCTTTGAGATCGGGGAGCAAAAGACAGGCTTCAGTTTCCAGGCTGGGATTCTATTTCCTCAACAGCCTTTAAGGGCGCCAACCAACCCCCTAATTAAATCAACACGGAACGAGTTTTAAAGGGATAAGGTGCCCCGGGAAGAGTCGAGGGAAGCTAGAATTTGGCCGCCCTGCCTTGTCGTGCTGTGAAGAGAGGATTTGAAAGAGGAGGTGGGGAATTCTTCCCCCGTCCTCCTCCCGCACAAATATTTGCAGTCAAGATGGGATGGCATGAGTGACAGCGTGCGCTGTTAGACTGTAGCCCTGTCACACTGTCCTCCCGTGGTTCATCGATTGGCTCGCGCGGGCACCGGTCACGTCTCTATGGTGGGACTTGTTGCCGTGACTGTGTTTGGCATCTCGAAGACGCCACGGGGAGCTTGCCAGGCTCTGCCATGCGGGCGGGATCCTCTCCGGAGCTGGCCGGGCTCTCCGAAAGGGACGGAGGGACAGAACCTGGGTCGGCCGCATGCCAGGCCAATGCCCTCCCCACTGTGCTCCAGACTAAAAGGTAAAGGTAAAGGCCCTCCCGTTGATCGTCGATTTGCTCGAGCGGGCCCAGTAACGTCTCCATTGGAGACTTTGTTGTTACTGTGTCTGGCATATCGAATACTCTCGGTAGCTTGCCGGGCTCTCCGAGAGGGGCGGAGGAATCGAACTCGGGTCGGCCATGTTGGCCGCTTGTAAGGCGAACGCCCTACCCGCTGTGCTATCGCTCCAGACTATAGAGATCAATATCAATGGATATTTGCTAGTCATTAACTTCCATATCATTAGTTACTATAGAATATGATGAATATAATCAACACAGTTGTGATCAATGCAATCTAGTTGACAAGAGTGTGTTGACTGATTAATATAATTGATTAATAATATTAATCGAGGGTGATCGGTATCGTCATAAATATCAAAATTGCACTGTCGCAGTGTCCTCCCGTGGTTCATCGATTGGCTCGAGCGGGCACCGGTCACGTCTCCACGGCGAGACTTGTTGTCGTGACTGTGTTTGGCATCTCGAAGACGCCACCATGGGGAGCTTGCCAGGCTCTGCCATGCCAGGGGGGATCCTCTCGGGAGCTGGCCGGGCTCTCTGAGAGGGACGGAGCAATCGAACCTGGGTGGGCCACATGCAAGGCAAACGCCCTACCCGCTGTGCTATCCAGCCGCTGCTAGGCTATTGTTGGGTATTAACCCTAAGTCCTTTAGGCTTCATCAGTGAATTTTCCCTGTTCGTCCCCCACCCCAGGGAAACTTCCAGTGCTCTAATGAGCATGCCTAATCTCCCGAGTTTATCTTTAACCTTCCCTTAGTGGTTTTCCGCTCATTCCTTTTTTTTTCTTTTTGGGTCACACTCAGCGATGTTCAGGGGTTACTCCTGGCTCATGCACTCAGGAATGACTCCTGGCGGTGCTCAGGGGACCCTATGGGATGCTGGGAATCGAACCCAGGTTGGCTGCATGCAAGGCAAACGCCCTACCCGCTGTGCTATCGCTCCAGCCCCTCATTCTCTTTTATTTTTATTTTTTTGCTTTTCGGGTCACACCCGGCAATGCACAGGGTTTCCTCCTGGCTCATGCACTCAGGAATCACTCCTGGCGGTGCTCGGGGGGACCCTATGGGATGCTGGGAATCGAACCCGGGTCGGCCGCGGGCCAGGCCAATGCCCTCCCCACTGTGCTGTCATCTCTCCAGCCCCGTTTACGTCTCATTCTTACCTAGCGTTCCGCAACCTGGTCTCGGTTACTTAGAAGCCAACACGTCTGGCGGGCGCCTCTGGAACTTGGCGTTTGTGGTGAATCACTTGCTTTCGTGTTTTGCGTTTTGCTTTTGTGTTGGTAGTGAATCACTTTCCTTTCCGTTTGCACTATTGCCTTGTCTTGTTTTAGGCTAGAGCACTGTTCTTTGCTTAAACACACAGACTGACCGTCAATGCCGGGCTCGTAATATTTAAGAGTTGATCGACTCTGAAATAGATCTACTTCGGGGCATCCGGAATAATTGCTTGAGCCAGGCTTCGGTTGTGGTGGTTCATAACCCCCCCTCAAGGGAGGTCTCGCCGTGGGACTGGGATAGACCCCGGGACGAGTGGCGAAGCTACCCCGGCATCGAAATGGGACCGTCTAGAAAGCATCGAAGCACAGTTTTGATGCAAGTTGTGATGACTGACGAGACAGGACCCCCCCCTGGGGAAGGACACGCTGAATTGGCCTGAGGACTTAGTTGGGGATTTATGGTCAATGACTGGCTTGCTCTCGACCTCAGAGAACTGAAAGTTTTGGGATCTTTATCTCTCTCTTACTGTGTTTCTCCAAATAACTGCAAGTATTAAGAAGAAGTAATATTGGGGCTGGAGCGATAGCACAGCGGGGAGGGCGTTTGCCTTGCACGTGGCCGACCCGGGTTCGATTCCCAGCATCCCATAGGGTCCCCCAAGCACTGCCAGGAGTGATTCCTGAGTGCAGAGCCAGGAGGAACCCCTGAGCATCGC
>NW_026606175.1:1375000-1380000 GCF_029834395.1 Sorex fumeus
CCTGAGCTGGGGGAGAAGGCGGCTGGGATGGAGAAGGGGTCACTGAGTCGGTAAGGGTTGGAGGAATCGCTCGGGATGGGAGGTCTGTGCTGAGAGTAGATCAAGGACCCAACGGGATGGCCTCTCGGTGTCTGTTTTGCAAACCATGATGCCCCAAAGGAGAGAGAGAGTCTGGGGGAGATTGTCTGCCCTGGAGGCAGGGGGGAGGGTGTAATGGGGAGAAGATACTGGGGACCTTGGTGGTGGGGAATGAGCACTGGTGGAGGGATGGGGGTTGCATCATTGTATGACTGAAACTCAAACATGAAACTTTTGTAACTGCATCTCAGGGTGATTCAATATAGTAAAATAACATATAGGAGACGGACACCCAAGGACAGTAGACACAAGGGCCAGGAGGATTGCCCCATGGTTGGCAGCCGCCTCCTGAGCTGGGGGAGAAGGTGGCTGGGATGGAGAAGGGGTCACTGAGTCGGTAAGCGTTGGAGGAATCGCTCGGGATGGGAGATGTGTGCTGAGAGTAGATCAAGGACCCAACGTGATGGCCTCTTGGTGTCTGTATTGCAAACCATGATGCCCCAAAGGAGAGAGAGAGTCTGGGGGAGATTGTCTGCCATGGAGGCAGGGGAAGGGTTGGGATGGGGGGATCCTGGGGACATTGGTGGTGGGGAATGGGCACTGGTGGAGGGATGGGAGTTCCATCATTGTATGACTGAAACCCAACCTTGAACAACTTTGTAACTGTGTGTCTCAAAGTGATTCAATATAATAAAATAAGATAATAAGAGTCGGACACCCAAGGATAGTAGACACAAGGGCCAGGAGGATTGCCCCATGGTTGGCAGCCGCCTCATGAGCTGGGGGAGAAGGTGACTGGGATGGAGAAGGGGTCACTGAGTCGGTAAGGGTTGGAAGAATCGCTTGGGATGGGAGATGTGTGCTGAGAGTAGATCAAGGACCCAACGTGATGGCCTCTCGGTGTCTGTATTGCAAACCATGGTGCCCCAAAGTCGAGAGAGAGTCTGGGGGAGATTGTCTGCCATGGAGGCAGGGGGAGGGTTGGGATGGGGGGATACTGGGGACATTGGTGGTGGGGAATGGGCACTGGTGGAGGGAGGGGGGTTCCATCATTGTCTGACTAAAACTCAAACATGAAAGCTTGGTAACTGCATCTCACGGCGATTCAATAATAAAAAATTAATAATCATGATAATAAAAAACTAAACCAAATCACAAGGACTCGGGCGCACACGTCACAGGTAACCGCGTTAGAAGAGCCCATCACGCTCTGCTTCTCTGTGTCACACAGAACAAGCCAACGGGGGCTGGGGATAGAGGTGAGGGACTGGGAGAGGGAATCTTCACACACCAGAGTCCTGGGTTCAAGCCTCAGGGCCACCGGGCATCCCCATAGCTCCCCCTGGAAGTGCTCCCTTGAGCACCACAGGAAGAGACCCCCTCCCTGAACAAAATCAAAGAAGTGTGGACAAAGCTATAGTGACGTGCCTACCTGCTCCTGGGGCGGAGGAATGGACTCCCCGTCTATTCAGGTGCTTAGACCTGAGTAGACGTCTCACCCTTCTCTGCCTTTGGGTGGGGTTGACGGGCTTAGGTCAGGTACCAATGATGACGGAGGAGGGTCATAGGCGTGACGCCCGTGAGTAGGGTGTTGGTATAGACACGTACTGTCTCTCTCTGTCTCTCTCTGTCTCTCTATCTCTGTTTCTTAGTCTCCGTTTCTCTGTCTCTGTCTCTCTGTCTGTCTCTGCCTGGCTCTCTCTGTCTCCCTTTATCTGTCTCTCTCTGTCTCTGTCTCTCTCTGTGTCTCTGTCTGTCTCTTTCTGTCTCTGTCTCTCTCTGTGTCTCTGTGTCTCTGTCTCTGTCTGTCTCTTTGTCTCTCTTTCTCTCTCTGTGTCTCTCTCTGTCTCTCTGTGTCTCTCTGTCTCTGTCTCTCTGTCTCTTTCTCTCTTTCTCTCTTTGTCTATCTCTCTGTCTCTCTCTGTGTGTCTCTCTGTCTCTCTCTCTGTGTCTCTCTCTGTCTCTTTCTCTCTCTGTCTCTCTGTCTCTTTCTCTCTGTGTCTCTCTCTTTCTGTCTCTCTGTCTCTTTCTCTGTCTGTCTCTCTGTCTCTTTCTCTCTGTGTCTCTCTCTGTCTCTCTCTGTGTCTCTCTCTGTCTCTCTGTCTCTCTCTATCTCTGTCTCTCTCTATCTCTGTCTCTCTGTCTCCATTTCTCTGTCTCTGTCTGTCTGTCTCTGCCTGTCTCTCTCTGTCTCCCTTTATCTGTCTCTCTCTGTCTCTCTATCTCTGTTTCTCTCTGACTGTCTTTCTCTCTCTGTCTCTGTCTCCATTTCTCTGTCTCTGTCTCTCTCTGTCTCCCTTTATCTGTCTCTCTCTGTCTCTCTGTCTCTGTCTCTCTCTGACTGTCTTTCTCCCTCTGTCTCTCTATCTCTATCTCTCTGTCTCCATTTCTCTGTCTCTGTCTCTCCGTCTGTCTCTGTCTGTCTCTGCCTGTCTCTCTCTGTCTCCCTTTATCTGTCTCTCTCTGTCTCTCTGTCTCTGTCTCTCTCTGACTGTCTTTCTCTCTCTGTCTCTGTCTCTCCGTCTGTCTCTGCCTGTCTCTGCCTGTCTCCCTTTATCTCTGTCTCTGTCTCTCTCCCTCCATCCTTGCAGACCGTAAGCACCCAGGAAGCCGGGGCCTCTGGCGACAGCCTCAGGGAATCATCTCTCAGGTGGGGCCGGGGCCACGGCACAGTGGGTGGAGCGGGGGTCTGGGGCCAACTCACTGCACGTGACCCGCAAAATCAGGCGGTAGAAGGTGGCAATGATTGTTTAGGACAGGAACTGAGTGTTGGAAGGAGTTGAAGGGAAGTGATGGATGACCTTGCGGTGTCTGTGTTGCAAACCCTAAGGCCCGAAAGGATGGAGAGAGAGAGGGAGAGACAGAGAGAGACAGACAAAGGGAGACAGAGAGATATAGGCAGAGAGACAGAGAGACAGGCAGAGAGAGACAGAGACAAATGGAGACAGAGAGACAGACACAGGCAGAGAGAGACAAAGATAGAGAGACAGAGAGAAAGACAGTCAGAGAGACAGAGATAGAGGGAGACAGAGGGAGACAGAGATAGAGAGAAACAAAGGGAGACAGAGATAGAGAGAGACAGAGGGAGACAGAGAGAGGTAGAGATAGTGAGACAGAGAGAGAGATAGAGAGAGAGACAGAGAGAGACAGAGATAGTGAGACAGAGAGAGACAGAGATAGAAAGAGACAGAGGGAGACAGAGACAGAGAAAGACAGAGATAGAGAGACAGAGAGATACAGAGACAGAGGGACACAGAGAGAGAGACAGAGACAGGCAGAGAGAAAGACAGAGATACAGAGAGACAGAGAAAGACAGAGACTGAGAGAGAGAAAGACAGAGACAAAGACAGAGGGAGACAGAGAGAGACACAGAGACAGTGGGAGACAGAGATATACAGAGACAGAGAGAGACAGAGACGGTGGGAAACAGTGAGACAGAGACATACAGAGAGAGACAGAGATAGAGAGAGGTAGAGAGAAAAACAGACAGAGATTGAGAGAAACAGAGACAGAGAGACAGAGACAAATGGAGACAGAGAGACAGAGACAGGCAGAGAGAGACAGAGATAGAGAGACAGAGAGAGAAAGTCAGTGAGGGAGACAGAGATAGAGAGAGACAGAGATAGAGAGAGACAGAGGGAGACAGAGAGAGATAGAGATAGTGAGACAGAGAGACAGAGAGATAGAGATAGAGACAGAGGGAGACAGAGACAGAGAAAGACAGAGATAAAGAGACAGAGAGATACAGAGACAGAGGGAGACAGAGAGAGACACAGAGACAGAGACATTGGGAGACAGAGATATACAGAGACAGAGAGAGACGAGAGAGACAGAGACAGTGGGAGACAATGAGACAGAGACAGGCAGAGAGAGACAGAGACAGAGAAAGACACAGAGAGACAGAGACGAGGGAGACAGACAGAGACAGAGAGAGACAAGAAACTGCCTGCCATGGAGGCAAGCTGGGATGGAGTGATGGGGGGGACCCTGGGGACCCTGGTGGTCGGAAACGTGCCCTGGTGGAGGGGCGGAGGTTGGAACCCTAGAGGACCGAAACCCAGCCATGAACAACTTTGTAAATCTGTTTATCACAGTGGAGATTCAATTAAAAAAATGATTTTTGGGGGGGGGGCACTGGAGTGATAGCCCAGCGGGGAGGGTGTTTACCTTGCATGTGGCCGACCCGGGTTTGATTCCCAGCATCCGCTAGGGTCTCCCGAGCACCGCCAAGAAGCCAAAGGAAAAAAAAAATAATGACACAGTGATCAAAAGAAATGACACAATGATAACTGCAAACCGACAGGAAGGGGAAATTTTATCACTCATACATTATTCTTAAAAACTCCAGGACTGGAGCGATAGCACAGCGGGGAGGGCATTGGCCTTGCACGCGGCCGACCCGGGTTCGATCCCCAGCATCCCGTAGGGTCCCCTGAGCACCGCCAGGTGTCATTCCTGAGTGCAGAGCCAGGAGGAACCCCTGAGCATCGCCAGGTGGGACCCAAAACGGGAAAAATAAATTAATTTTTTTAAATGAGGCCTTCTCTAGTCCCTGTGCTGGATGGATGTCCCCAGGCCTGCTCTCTGCTCCTAGCACGATTGGGAGTCCCCTGGGAGCAGGGAATCCAGCCTCTCCCCTCATCCTGGCCTGGAACCCGGGGACCCACATCTGGGTGCAAAGAAAACCCTTGTAGAAATGAAGCTCTGTGAACCCCCTCAAATTGCACTGGGAAGACAACCCGGAGAAGACGTCACTCCTCTTCATGCTGGTCTCTGTGAACTGTCTCACCACTGAACAGATTCCTCGGAAGCCTCTGTTTCCTTCTGACCAAGAAAACTGCATTTCACTGCACACTGTCCTCCGTTGTTCATCGATTTGCTTGAGCGGGCGCCAGTCACGTCTCCACCGTGAGACTTGTTGT
>NW_026606175.1:1385000-1432219 GCF_029834395.1 Sorex fumeus
TGACATTGAAAAAAAAAATTTTTTTTTGGATGAACTCATCTTTGTAACACAGTTACAAAGCTGTTCACGGTAGAGTTTCGGTCATACACGGTTCCAACATCCGTCCCTTCACCAGTGCTCATTTCTCTCTCTGTCTCTCTGTCTCTCTGTCTTTGTCTCTGTTTATATCTCTGTCTCTCTCTAACTCTATCTCTGTGTGTGTGTGTCTTCACGGCATATTTTTTTTCCAGATTTTTATTTTTCTGGGTCACACCCGGCGAAGCACAGGGATTACTCCTGGCAGTGCTCAGGGGAGCCTATGGGATGCTGGGAATCAAACCCGGGCTAGCCGCGTGCATGGCAAACGCCCTCTCCGCTGTGCCATTGCTCCAGCCCCTCCATTTGGGACTTTTGTCTTGGGTTGGCCGGGCGGGTTGCTATCTTGACCACATTCTTTGAGACCTGCTGGCCCCAGAGAATTCGCGTTCCTCCTGCCTCGACTTCCTCCTTTCCTTCACAAGGGACGATTCGAAAAGCAGGTTCTCACCCCAAACTGGATGCTTCCAAGCTGTCGGCCACTGGTCCCCTTCCACTGAATCCAGTTCTGCTGTGGGTGTCACTTGAGAACTCCCCAAGACACAGGTGCCAGTGTGACAACGATTTTCATTTGTTTTTTAATCTTTTTTTTTTTGACCCCAGTTAGCAGTGTTCGGCTTACTCCTTTCTTTTTTTGTACTCAGAGGTCACTCCGGGCTGGGCTCTGGGGACCGTGTTGGGGTTCCGGAAACTGAACCCGACTTGGTCACCTGCAAGGCAAGTGCCCTACCAACTGTGCTATCTTTCGGGACGATGTCTTTGATTCCTGTTACGCACCCTTTCACATTTTCTTTCTGGGTTGCAGTTACCTGAGGACCTATTGATGTGCTGAGAGAGAGAGAGATTCTGTGTCATCGTTGACTGAGCCTGGGGGTACCTCTGACAACCCACCCACATCGGAAGGCTGGGCTCTGGGGTCTTGCTCATGGAGACCCCCATTACGCATTCCGCCAAGGGTCTGGAAAGTTGGCGCCAAGGAGAACCTTGCATGTCCATCCTTTTGGATTCTTCTCGGGCTGGGACAAAGTAGGGACCAGACACACGGGTGCAGGAGATAGAGACCCATTTGAATCATACACCTATAGAGAATCTTCTTTGCTGGGTGTAAATCCCATTTTTATTCGGAGGAGCTGGCTACCCCCGACAGTGTCCAGGGAGGACTCCTAGTTCTGTGCTCCCGGGCCATTCCTGGATGTGCTGGAAACACCAAGTACAATGTCAAAGATTGAAGCACAGGCCATGGACTATTTCTCAAGGCTCTGAGGCCTTTTCTCTTGAAAAAAATTAATATGTAGGGGCTGGAACCATAACACAGCTGATAGGGCATTTACCTTGCACGCGGCTGACCCGGGTTCGATTCCCAGATCCCATATGGTCCCCCTGAGCACCTCCGGGAGTTATTCCTGAGTGCAGAGCCAGGAGGAACCCCTGAGCATCGCTGGATGTGGAAAAAAAAGAAAAAAATTAATATTAATATACCAAAAAGAAATAAATTAATATTTAACTGTGACTTACAAAGCTGTTGACTGTTGGGTTTTAGGCATATAGTGTTTCAACGCCCATTCTACCACCAGTGTTAAAATGTTTTTAGGGGGGCTGGAGTGATAGCACAGCGGGTAGGGCGTTTGCCTTGCACGCAGCCAACCCGGGTTCGATTCCCAGCATCCCATAGGGTCCCGTGAGCACCTCCAGGAGTCATTCCTGAGTGCATGAGCCAGGAGGAACATCTGAGCATCACCGGGTGTGACCCATAAAGGAAAAAAAAAGTCTTGAGGCATATAGTATTTTAGAACTCAGATCCACCTGGAGAGAAGGAAGAATTTGGCTGTGGGAATTAGGTAGTCCTGGTGGAGACACAGTTTCTGTCCTTCTGTGTTTTAGGCAGGACACTGAGTCTGCGACGATGACACACAGGGGTGGAGGGCGTCATCTTCAATCTCCCGAGCCTGGCATGGTGCTTACCTTTGCACGTCTTACGGAAAGCGCGATGGGGGTCTGAGCGCTTGCCTGCCTTATTCAAGGAAAGAGCAAGACGCATCTCTCATGTGTGAACAAACAAACACAACATGTCAGCAATGTATTATGACAACACGGATTCCTCATCTTCCAGGAAACGCCATCTTTGGCAGTTGTCAAAATATTGGAATAGAAATATGACTGCAATGTCTCACTAGAAAAAAAAGAAATGATTGCTGGGGGCTGGAGTGATAGCACAGCGGGTAGGGCGTTGGCCTTCCACATGGCCGACCCGGGTTCGATTCCCAGCATCCCATATGGTCCCCTGAGCACCGCCGGGAGTAATTCCTGAGTGCAAACCCAAGTGTAACCCCCTGTGCAGTGCCGGCTGTGACCCAAAAAAAAAAATAACTGCTATGGAATCTGAGATTCTTTCTTTGAAGTCTCCTCACTGAGGCCCCTTTTGGTTCTCTGGAATACGTTTGATTTTTCCACACCCTTCCAAAAGGGTGATTGATTAAAAGTGAACCCGATTGTCTTTCTTCATTGACAGTCAATCAATTCCCACTTATGCCGTCGGATGACGCATGAGTCACGGCATGCCAGGTAGATTCGCTGATTCCAATTCCATTTTGAATCAAACATGATTTTTTAAAAAAAAATGTATTAGTGGATCACCGTGAGGTACAGTTACAGACTTGCAATTTTTCGTGCTTGTGTTTCAGTCATACAATACTCGAGTACCCATCCCTCCACCAGTGCCCATTCTCCACCACCAATGTTCTCAGAATCCCTCCATCCCATCCCCTCCCCACCTCCCGCCTCTGTGGCAGGACATTCCCTTTTGCTCTCTCTCTCTCTCTCTCTCTCTCTCTCTCTCTCTCTCTCTCTCCTCTCTCCTTTTGGATGTTGTGGTTTGCAATAGAGGTATTAAGTAGCCATCAAAACATGAATTGCTTTTTTTTTTTTACCGAGGCGTTGTCATCCATTGAGTTCCGTTTTCATTCAGATGAAAGACGTCCACCCTGGACCCCGGTGTTTAGACAGGAGAAGGACAAAGGAGGAGAAGGAAGGACATCAAGTTGTGTGTGTGTGTGTGTGTGTGTGTGTGTGTGTGTGTGTGTGTGTAGGGAGAGAGAACAAAAAGTCCTGGGTGAACAGACATCAGGGCTTCAGTTGTAGCGGTGATGGGGGTGGAGGGTAGAGCCACAGACGCCAACACAGACAGGACACCAACACGTACATCCAAGACAATATATGGGCAACGTGAATCCCAAGTGGGAACCACTGGAGCACTGTAATATGCCCGTCAAGTTGAGCGGCGGGGAGGGTGTTGGGTTTGGGGGTAGGGAGGTGGTCTGGAAACGCCGGTGGAGCGCAGAAATGTGGAGTTGGTTGGGTGTTGGAATACTACATGCCTAACGGTTCTCTTCCTCCATCAGTCTTTCAGGCAGGCTTCCAACCGTGGACCACTCCTCTGTTCTTTGTCTCTGCCGTCCTTGGGTATTAGTCTCATATCAAGCTCTTTGATACCCCACAAATGAGTGTTACCCATCATCCACTCTGTGCTTCTCCCCCTCTGACTCATTTCACTCAGCACGATCCTCTCTGTGTCCACGCAGGTATCAGCAAATCTCATGACTTCATGCTTTTCTAGCGCAGGAAGAACGAGTGCAACATATGCCCCAGAGACCTGGGTCCTACGGAAACAGGACAAGAATGCCGCTCGGGTCTCCCAAAGAGGAATCGAAAGAGCTGTGCTTGGAGTATCAAGCTTCACTCAAGTGAGAGAAAGAATCCAGAGTTCCGACCTCCGTCAACGATTGAGAATCGGGGACGCTGTCTCGTTTGCCAAGCCGTCGAAAATCAGACGGGCTGGACATGTTGTGAGATTTGGAGATGACCACTGGACTAGAGCTTACTAGACTGGATTCCACGGGACGTCAAAAGAACGCCTGGCCGCCCACCGACGAGATGGTCGGACTTCTTTGTCAAGACCCTGAATGAACGGTTTGAGGCTCTTTGTGTTCCTGGAGCGACCAGACGCCACTGGGCTACACTAGCACGTGACAGGGACAAATGCAGACGTTACTGGCACCTGCTTGAGACAATCGATGAGCAACGGGATGACAAGTGATACTGTCACTGTCCTCCCGTTGTTCATCGATTTGCTCGAGCGGGCCCAGTAACATCTCCACTTTGAGACTTGTTGTTACTGTGTTTGGCATCTCGAATACGTCATGGGGAGCTTGCCAGGCTTTGCTGTGTGGGCGAGATACTCTCGGTAGCTTGCCGGGCTCTCCGAGAGGGGCGGAGGAATTGAACCCGGGTTGGCCAGGCTGGCTGTGTGCAAGGCAAACGCCCTACCGCTGTGCTATCGCTCCAGCCCACCAGTGATACAAGTGATGTTTTTCTAACGGCTGTGTCGTCATATTCCATTGTGTGGATGGACCATCGTTTTAAGATAATTTCTTAGTGACGTGCAAGTTTGTGGAGTTCAATGGCCATACCCAGCTATGTTTGAGACAGAGGTAAAGACCGGATTGAGGAATGGGACGATATTAAACGGAGTTGCCGGTGACCACTGATGGAAAATGATACCGAATCCCATGTTTCTGAGAGAAGTTCTTGCTTTCCCCAAAACAGTTGGTGGAAACTGTCTTGCAGAGGTAGGTGAAATTGTGTGCCTGGTGCTTTGAGAGTTGGGGAGAGCGGGGGTTGGATCGAATCATATCTGGTGGTCGTCAGGGCATATCCGGTGCTGAGCTCTGGTCCTGGGTCACTCCTGGAGGTAATTTGTTTTTTTTTTTACTTGTTAAACTTTTTTTAATAAAAAGATCTTGCAGCAATATATATATGTACATACATATATTTTTTTATTAAAACATTGCTTTTTTAATTGTTTTTCTAGACCTTTGGTTGAGTTGCCATTTTCGTATTTTCTGATTTCCTTTCGGAGTCATTTTTTTTATTTTTTAGTATTTATTAGTGAGACACCATGAGGTACAGTTGTAGACTTGCAAATTTTTGTGCTTGGGTTTCAATCATACAATGATCGAGTACCCATCCCTCCACCAGTGCCCATTTCCCACCACCACGGATCCCAGTATCCCTCCCACCCCCATCCCCCCATCCCACCCTGCCTCTGTGGCAGGGCATTCCCCCTTGTTCTCACTCTCTCCTTTGGGGTGTTGTGGTTTGCAGAAGAGGCAATGGGTGGCCATCATGTTTGGTCTACAGTCTACTTTCAGCATGCTTTTCCCATCCTGGGAGGATCCTCCTAACACCTTTTATTTGGTGCTCCCTTCTCTATCTGAGCTGCCCTTTCCCCTAGCATGCCCAGCTGGCCTCCAAGCCATGGAGCAAAATTCCTGGTACTAATCTCGGCCATTCTTGGTGTTAGTCTCCTATTTTGTTACTTTATGCCCCCCAGATGAATGCAATCTTTCTACGTCTGTCCCTCTCTTTCTGACTCATTTCGCTTAGCGTGATCCTTTCTGTGTAGTACCACTTGTATGTAAATTTCATGACTTCATCTTTTCTAACAGCTACATAGTACTCCATTGTGTAGATGTACCAAAGTTTCTTTAACCAGTCATCTGTTCTCGGGCACTCAGGTTTTCACTCCTGGAGGTAATTTGGATCATCTGTGGTGCTTGGAATCAAGCTGGGTTTGGTCATGTGCAGAAGAAATGCTTTCACCCTTGTGCTGTGTCTATGGCTGTTGATGAAATAGAATTTGGGGGGCTTGCTTGGGGAGTCACACCCAGCCATGCTGCGGGCTGATTCCTGGCTCTGTGCTTGGGAGTCATCCCTTGGGGACCATGCGGGATGCTGAGGGTCAAACCCGGCGGCTGTGAGGCAAACACACAACTTACCTCCTGCAGTATTGCTCCGACCTCTGAAATAGATTTTTTTTTTTTTGCTTATTGGGTCACACCCGGCGATGCACAGGGGTTAATCCTGGCTCATGCACTCAGGAATTACCTCTGGCGGAGCTCAGGGGACCCTATGGGATGCTGGGAATAGAACCCGGGTGGGCCGCATGCAAGGCAAACGCCCTCCCCGCTATCGCTCCAGCCCCTGAAATAGAATTTTAATGTGGATGTTGTCTTTGTGCCAAGCACTAACGTTGGGTAATTTTACGCTTGTTCTCCTGAGTGGACAAACCCAACGTCATGAGCCTGAGAGGCACTTGCTATTGCATACCCAACTTCTCCACAGAAATTCTACGTTTGCAGCCCTCGAGACCCTGGGATCAAACACCTCCTGCATGCCCTCGTGCCTTCCTCTGAATTTCTCCCCGGCAAGAGGACGGGGGTGACTGAACATTGATTTTCTTGCACCGATTCGGTATAAAATTTAAAGCCCAAAGGTTACCGAGAGAGCGAGAGGGGAAATATTGATCTACAAAGTGCAAGAAAGCAAGAAGCTTGACTAATTGACTGACAGTTATAAAACCGTGATGTAATGCAGATAGATATTTCTTGCTCATGTATTAAAAATCATCGGGACCAGAACACAGGGTTGGGAACCAGAGGATGGTAGATCTGCTTGTTCGGTTGTTTGGCGGCCTTGCTCAGGGGTGCCCAGGGCTTACTCCTGGCTCTGTGCTCAGGGATCACTCCTGGTGGGGCTTCTGGAATCACGTGAGGTCCTGGCGGATAAGCTGCTTACAGGGGCCATGTAGTATCTCTCCAGCCTCAGAAGGAGACAGGAGAAGATGAGGCAAGCATTTATGCTTTGATTACCAGGTGGACAGAGAAAGAACTTTCTTTTTTTTTAAAAATTTTTATTAGTGAAACACCATGAGGTACAGTTGTAGACTTACAAACTTTTGTACTTGGGTTTCGATTATACAATGATCCAATACCCATCCCTCCACCAGTGCCCATTTCCCACCACCACCACGGGTCCCAGTATCCCTCCCACCCCCCATCCCCCGCATCCCACCCTGCCTCTGTGGCAGGGCATTCCCTTTTGTTCTCTCTCTCTCTCTCTCTCTCTCTCTCTCTCTCTCTCTCTCTCTCTCCTTTTGGTTCCTGTGTTTTGCAAGAGAGGCATTGAGTGGCCATCATGTTTGGTCTATAGTCTACTTTCAGCATGCTTCTCCCATTCTGGGAGGATCCTCCCAACACCCTTTACTTGGTGCTCCCTTCTCTCTCTGAACTTCCTTTTCCCCTAGCATGTGTGGCTGGCCTCCAAGCCATGGAGTGAACCTCCTGGTACTTATCTCAGCTATTCTTGGGTGTTAGTCTCCTATTTTGTTACTTTATGTTCCCAGATGAATGCAATCTGAGAAAGAACTTTCTCATGAAGGAGAGATAGAGAGAAGAAGATAGATAAATAGATAGATAGATAGTGAGAGAGAGAGAATCAATAGTATCTTGATGAAAATCAGCAGTAATGAATCCAGAAAGGCAATTAAAAAAATCAGCAGTGATTGATTCAGGCCCGGCATTGTAGGCAACGTGAAATTGGCCCAAACAGGAGTTTCAGACCTCTTGTCACGGATGAAGCATCTGATGTCATGTGCATTTGGTCTGAACCAGGGATATGTTCTCGTCGAACGCATAAATCCCTCTGGTGGAATCATTAAACCTGGGCTATGGTTTTGCCTGGTCCCTCAGGAGTATCTTCCAGAGTTCCTATCAGAAGAGGGCCAACCTCATCATTGCCTCCAAGTATCGTGGGACTCCCGTTGGCTGGTGGATAGTGAAGTGGGTGGTCCGAGGGAAATGTGGTCCTAGAGAAAAGAAGCGTGTTCTGTTAGGAGGACATCCCTGGGATAAATCATTTATGGGAACTAGGATGATGGAACATGATGCCAGGAATTTACTAGAATGGAAACATGAGAGAAGTTCATAGGATACTTTACTGGGGGCAGGACAATGGACGCAGGAGTCAAGATTTTATTGACCCCAGGATAATGGAAGTGCTACAGTTTATTGGAAATCACGTGTAAATATTTATAGGCACAGGAGGAAGAGAGTGACTTTGACTTATGGGAAATGTCAACGTTTTATGGAGCCCAAGATGTGGAGGGTTGATATGGCTTACTGGGCCTAGGATGATAGATACGGTCAAAATCTTTAGTCCTTGGGGGGCACGTGTTGCTATAATTTCCTTCTCCAGCTGATTTGTTCTTAGAGGCTTGTTGCCTTGTGTGTTGGCTCATTGGAGCTGAGCGTTGAGCGTGACCGGGGGTGAGCAGAGCCCTTTAGGACAATCACGGACTTGCCCTTGTTTTTGTTTTTTGGGTTTGCTTGTCTCTGAGCTCTCAGAAGCAGGGAAGGTTAGCGAGCTTTGAAATTCTTCCTTGACCCTACCTGTCAAGTGGCTTACACGCTCTGTGGCCAACTTGGACGGTCCTCAAGGAGGAAGTGGTGAGGACTGTGAATAATTCTGAGACCTTCCACTCTCTAATCATTACTCCGTTCCTTACGGTGGACAGCTGTAATTTATTCTGGAATATCTATGCTTTGTCTATGGGACCATTTTTTTGTTTTTAAATAGTGTAGGAGTACCACTACTTGTTCAGCCATTGATTAAGCTGATTGAATTGGGCATGAACTCCACATTACTTTTTTTAATTTTTAAGTGTAAGGTAAGGTAAAGGTAAAGGCCCTCCCGTTGATCGTCGATTTGCTCGAGCGGGCCCAGTAGCGTCTCCATTGGAGACTTTGTTGTTACTGTGTCTGGCATATCGAATACTCTCGGTAGCTTGCCGGGCTCTCCGAGAGGGGCGGAGGAATCGAACTCGGGTGGGCCATGTTGGCTGCGTGCAAGGCAAACGCCCTACCCGCTGTGCTATCGCTTATATCACCGTGAAATAGAGTTACAAAGCGTTTTTGTTTGAGATTTCACCCATAAACGATGGAACACCCATCCCTCTACCAGTACACATATTCCACCACCTACATCCCAGTCCTCATCGATGGGACGGTTGTTTTCTTGAACCCTCCCTTCGCCTTACTTGAAAGTCAGAGGAAGTTCTACTCAAGCTCCTGTCTAGTGATTCTGCCAGTCCCCTTCTCAACGACCTTGCCCACTAGATGAACCGAGTGGTTGTGCTTTCTGTCAGGATGACGATCAATTAATGCCATGCATACAGACAGACCCCAACTCCCTACTGCCAAACCTTCTCTGCTCTTCCATAGCCCAGGGGTCCGTGTAAAGGTCTGGGATGTTTAAGTCTCTCCACGTCCATGACTAACTCAGCTCATGGCGATGGTTCCTCCATTAGCCAACTTTTTTTCCTTCTTTTGTTTGGGTCACACCCGGCGATGCACAGGGGTTGCTCCTGGCTCATGCACTCAGGAATGACTCCTGGCGGTGTTCGGGGACCCTATGGGATGCTGGGAATCGAACCCGGGTCAGCCGCGTGCAAGGCAAACGCCCTACCCACTGTGCTATCGCTCTAGTCCTGAGTCAACTGGACTTTCCTCAGCCTGGCTGAAAGCAAGATCTCAGAGCACGCTCTTTCCTAACTCTGTGCTTTTGTGTCCCTGATTTTTTTTTTCCCTCCATGCAATCGCTTCTCTTTCTGCTTAATTTGAAATAAGCCTTGATCATTCTGCAGGGTCCGTCTCGGTCAGGAAGCTTTCTCCTACTCAAGGCAGCTGTGACCCTAATATAAAGCCCGTGGCATATGTGACCATCCCCAAACACATCGGTCCACGCACATTTTGATCGCTCACGGTCCTGAGAGCATTCGCTTCGTTGTCCTGCCAATTCCTTTTCGTTGTAACAAAGATTTTAAGAAATGATCCATTAATCCTCACAGCATGTCCCACCATGTTTACTGTCCTCCATGGACTGCCTCGCCATAAAAGCGACACCCTGGAACGCTCGATTTAAAGGAAACATAAATGAATGTTCATTCTATTTTCTTCCTTCCCCTGAGAATGGGGACTCATTCCTTCCTTCAATTAATCAGGGAACTGATTCATTCCTTTTCTTTTTTTTTTGCTTTCTGGGGGTCACACCTGGCGATGCACAGGGGTTCCTCCTGGCTCTGCACTCAGGAATTGCTCCTGGTGATGTTCAGGGGACCCTAGGGGATGCTGGGAATCGAACCCGGGTCGGCTGCGTGCAAGGCAAATGCCGTACCTGCTGTGCTATCGCTCCAGGCTCTGATTAATCCTTTTTTGTTTTGTTTTGTTTTTTTTTTTGGTTGGGGGGCACACCGGATATGCTCAGAATATGCACTCAGGAATCACTCCTGTGGAGGTCTGGGGGATGCCGGGAATCGAGCCTGGATTGACCCTGGGTTGGCCGTGTATAAGGCAAGTACGCTCCCCTCTGTACTATCTCTCCAGCCCCTACTGCCTCATCATTTATCAAAGCCTTGTGAGTTTGGAGAGCACTGACTTCCGCACAGAATCGTTGCTTCATACACCCTCTGTAATAGGAAAGACTTTTCCATGTGGCAAGATCTCAACGTTGAACTTAATTTTTTTTGTTTTGTTTTGCTTTGTGGGTCACACCCGGCGATGTACAGGGATTCCTCCTGGCTCTGCTCTCAGGAATTACTCTTGGCGGTGCTCAGGGGACTCTATGGGATGCTAGGAATCGAACCCGGGTCGGCCGCGTGCAGGGCAAACGCCCTACCCGCTGTACTATCACTCCAGCCCCGGCATTGAACTTCTTGACCTAACAGACCCCTCTGGTCTCACTTGCTGTTTCTCAGCCGTCAGCGTTCTCCGTAACACAGCCGAAGTCTTTGTTCTGAACTTGGTCTGCATCTGTGGCTGGGGGTCACACTTGGCGATGCACAGGGGTTCCTCCTGGCTCTGCACTCAGGAATTGCTCCTGGTGATGTTCAGGGGACCCTAGGGGATGCTGGGAATCGAACCCGGGTCGATTCGTCTGGGATGACAAGGCACTATCCGGAATTCACCTGGAGCTCTCTCTGTCTGCTCTGCTGAAAACCCCGTCGAGGCTCTTGGCCAGTGTTGCTCACAGAATTCGCTTTTAATTCCGAAGTTTAAGGGTATCAGGATCTTTTTTTTTCATTTGTTCGTTGGTTCTTTTTTGCTTGGCTTGCTTGCTTGCTGCTTCTTTAGGAAGACGTTTCCATCCCGTCATCTCTCTCGTGGCTTCCTGGAATTAGCTGATGGGAAGGCTACGGTTTTCTCTCGGGGATCTAGATGTGGATTCTTTTTTCTTTTGTTTTGGGGGGAGAGAGTGATGCACCAGGCGATGCACAGGGGTTACTCCTGGATCTGCACTCGGGAATCACTCCTGGCAGTGCTTGAGGGACCATATGGGATGGGAGGGATCGAATCCAGGCTGGCTGTGTGTAACACCGATGTCCAGCCAGTGGTATTATTCCTCCAGTCCCTGAAATACCCTTTTTTTTGGTGGCGACAGAAGGGTACAGTGACAGAGAAGGGTGACCATCTTGGTCGCTGATGGCTTTCAAGGGACTGACGACAGCCAGTGTGGAGGAGTTAGATCCGGGTTGGCCCTCCCCGGGGCCAAAGGTGTGACTTTTCTCTAAGATTGGAAGGACGCAAGAGAAATTTCCACGGCGCTAATTTTACCTTCCAGCGGCCACAGCCTCCCAGATGTAGGAAATACCCGTCATGCATGAAGAAAAATTCTGCGGAGGAGATTGAAGAGGGTGAAAAAACGGTGTTAATTATCTGTGCTGTTTCTCATTCACATTGTGGCACATGTGAGTAATGTGAAAACAAAAGTACCAAAATACAACGCAGATCTCCAAAGGAAAAGCAGCCTGTAAATTTAATAAAAAGAGATGCCGCGTTTGACTTCTTTCCATTAACAAAGAATAAGATGCGTGTGTTTCCTCGGGAGGAGCAAAGATGACTCTGGAATGTTATAATGTTGGAGTTTTTTTTTTTTAAAGATAGGGTTGGGTCTGGAGAGACAGCACAGCGGGGAGGGTGTTTGCCTTGCACGCAGCCAACCCAGGTTCGATTCCCAGCATCCCATAGGGTCCCCTGAGCACCGCCAGGAGTAACTCCTGAGTGCAGAGCCAGGAGGAACCCCTGAGCATCGCCGGGTGGGACCCAAAAAGCAAATGAATAATAAATGTATAAATAAATAAATAAAAATTAAAAATATAGGGTTTATTTCATCTGGCGACAATAAGGATAAGTCAACTAAACAGTCATCATGGGGGCTGGAGTGATAGCACAGCGGGTAGGGCGTTTGCCTGGCATGCGGCTGACCTGGGTTCGATTCCCAGCATCCCATAGGGTCCCCTGAGCATCGCCAGGGATAATTCCTGAGTGCAGAGCCAGGAGCAACCCCTGAGCATCGCCAGGTGTGACCCCCAAAAGCCAAAAAAAAAAACCCCAAAAAATTGATCATGTGAGTCCTGCAATCAATAAAATGCCAATGCATGAGGACATCCTTGGGCTGCATCCTTCAACTCAAGCTGAGAATGTATTACCTTTGCTACGCCTATTTATGGCCAAGGAAATGATGCCTGGATAATATTTAAGCTCCTGATACTTGGATAATATTTTTAAGCTCCCAATACTTCAGAAATCCAGAAAGAAGGTCTCCGACCGTTTCTCCTCAGTGCCTTCTCATCGTACTAAGTCTTCAGGTTGGGTTCCTTGAGGATGTCAGTTGGACTGAGCATAGAATTGCATTTACAGGTGTTTGTTTCATTCCGTTAAAGAACCATGATTTACACAAGTTATGGAGGGTTGGAGTGATAGCACAGCGGGTAGGGCGTTTGCCTTGCATGCAGCCAACATGGCCGACCCGAGTTCGATTCCTCCGCCCCTCTCGGAGATCCCAGCAAGCTACCGAGAGTATCTCGCCCGCACGAGAAAGCCTGGCAAGCTCCCCGTGACGTATTCGATATGCCAGACACAGTAACAACAAGTCTCACGATGGAGACGTTACTGGGCCCGCTCGAGCAAATCGATGAACAACGGGAGGACAGTGACCAGATCACGGAGGGTTGACTTCTAGGCATACCCAATATACCAACACCAATCCCAAGACCAAGGGTTGGCCTCAGTCTACCAGATTAACCTCCTGTCTTTGTCCGCGCCCCAGCCACAACCTGTCCCCTAGACGGGCACATTTCAGAGTTCTACGAGTGCCATTTAACATCTCCCGTTTTCAGGGTTGTTGAGTGTCTTCTTTGGTCCTGTTGGGTCTCCTACATCACAGAAGGTCTCACAGAAGTTCCTCCCCCCTGTTCCTCCATGACTCCCCTTTCTCATCGTCTTCTTTCCCCCTGGATTCTTTTTGTATCTAGTCCCTGCATGTTCTGAGTACATTTCCCCCCGCTGCCTTAAGTCCTTCAGTCTCTTATTTATTTATTTATTTATCTATTTATTTATTTATTTATTTATTTTTATTAGTGAAAATCAACAGAAACTTTCGCAAAGAAGAAATCCGAATGGCAAAAAGGCACATGAGAAAATGCTCCACATCACTAATCATCAGGGAGATGCAGATCAAAACAACAATGAGATATCATTTCACACCACAGAGACTGGCCCACATCCACAAGAACAAAAGCAACCGGTGCTGGCGAGGATGTGGTGAGAAAGGGACCCTCCTTCACTGCTGGTGGGAATGCCCACTGGTTCAGTCCTTTTGGAAAACAGTATGGACGATTCCTCTGGATTTTTTTTTTCTTTTTGGGTCCCACCCGGCGATGCTCCTGGGTTCCTCCTGGCTCTGCACTCAGGAATTCCTTCTGGCGGTGCTCAGGGGACCCTATGGGATGCTGGGAATCGAACCCAGGTCGGCCGCGTGCAAGGCAAATGCCCTACCCACTGTGCTATCGCTCCAGTCCCCGTCCCTTGATTTCTTTCCTTCTCTGTTCTTCTCTCCTCTACTCTCTGCGGTCCAGGGTGAGCTCAGCATTCCTGCTTACTGCACTGCATTGAACTGTGATGTTATTCTACACACCGCAGAGAAGGGAGAAGTCTTCTGCATTTCTTCTTCTTCTTCTTCTTCTTCTTCTTCTTCTTCTTCTTCTTCTTCTTCTTCTTCTTCTTCTTCTTCCTCTTCTTCCTCTTCTTCCTCTCCTTCTTCCTCTTCCTCTTCTTCCTCTCCTCCTCCTCCTCCTCCTCCTCCTCCTCCTCCTCCTCCTCCTCCTCCTCCTCCTCCTCCTCCTCCTCCTTCTTCTTCTTCTTCTTCTTCTTCTTCTTCTTCTTCTTCTTCTTCTTCTTCTCCTTCTTCCTTATTTCACTGGGCACAAGACCTTCCAGTCCTCACCAGCTTGCAGCCCATGGCATGATTTCGCTCTTCCTTGCAGCTGCCTGGTGCAGAATTGAATTTTTTCTTTTTTCTTTTTTTTCCTGAGAGGCAATGACATTTCTCCTTCCTAACGATGAAAGATGGGAGCGGGGCCAGCTCGAAGCGTCGTGAAGCAGAGAAAAGTGTCCGTCCAAGATGGTAAGTTATGGGCGATAAAGGGGCTACTTTGGGAGGGTCACTTGAGGGCAATTAGATTCTAGTTAAGCTGTGGGAGGAAAGTGAGCAATCCCAGTTCTTGAAGACTGTGGATTGCTAAAACTGGCAAGACCCCGTGGCTTCTTGCTCTCTAACCCTGAGCCAGAGAAATCATGCATGCTTCGACTTTTATAGCCAGAAGTTATTAAGATTCTGCCATTTCTCAGCATGTCTTCAGTTGCTAATTCTTTCTTTCTTTCTTTTTCTTTTTTGCTTTTTGGGTCACACCCGGCAATGCACAGGGGTTCCTCCTAGCTCATGCACTCAGGAATCACTCCTGGAGGTGCTCGGGGGACCCTCTGGGATGGTGGGAATCGAACCCAGGTTGGCTGTGTGCAAGGCAAACGCCCTCCCCCGCTGGGCTATCGCTCCAGCACCCAGTTTCTGGTTCTTGCCAGCAGAAATCCAGTCGAATAATCTTCTTTCCTCCTCCAGAGCTGGAGAAGCTCTACGTTAGTGGCCTAGATGGCCACGTGAGCTGATCCAAAGGCCAGCGAGGGCCGTTGCGTCCACTCCGGCACTGCCCGAGAGCCGTCTGATGAAGATGATGTCACCCCGTTGATTACACATCTGGGGGTTCTCCTTGAGGCCAGAGAGATCCAGAGAACATTGCCTCAGAGGCAAAGGACAGTACCAAAGGGGGCGTGGTACCCCCATAATTAGTGATCATTGCTCTTCTATTGGGCTGGAGCGAGAGGTCAGCGGGGAGGGCGTTTGCCTTGCATGCGGCCGACCCAGGTTCGATTCCTCAGTCCCTCTCGGAGAGCCCAGCAAGCTCCCAAGAGGATCCCGCCCGCACAGTGGCAGAGCCTGGCAAGCTCCCCGTGGCGTCTTCGAGATGCCAAACACAGTCACAGTGAGTTTCACCAGGGAGACGTGACTGGTGCCCACTTGAGCAAATCGATGACCAACGGGAGGACCGTGCTATCATCCTACAGTGCTCCTGTATTACCAACAGTATGACTGGAGTCAGATTTGTTCACCTGGCTCAGCGGTGATGTTAGTTGAGTTCCAGGCCACCCTTTGTCTCACCCACACACCTTTGTCTCCTCTCCTCACCCTTTGTCTCTTTCCTGGCTCAGTCACCCCACCCCCCTGGGACACTCAGAATTCCCCTGGGACCTGGGTGAAACTTCTTCTTTGGGCTACACCTCTCCAGCACTGGTTTTCACAGTCTATCACTGCTGGAGCGATAGCACAGCGGTAGGGCGTTTGCCTTGCACGCAGCCAACATGGCCGACCCGAGTTCGATTCCTCCGCCCCTCTCGGAGAGCCCGGCAAGCTACCAAGAGTATCTCGCCCACGCGGCAGAGCCTGGCAAGCTCCCCGTGACGTATTCGATCTGCCAGACACAGTAACAACAAAGTCTCCAATGGAGACGTTACTGGGCCCGCTCGAGCAAATCGATGAACAACGGGAGGACAGTGACAGTGACAGTGATCACTGTCCCTCCACTCTTTGGGGTCCTGATCTGCGGGATTGAGGAGAAAGGTTCTTGATGATTGTCTGGTGAGCTGTGTGCACCATTTTCATTGTCCGTTGGTCCCGAAGGCACGAGACCCAACCGGGACCCCCATCCTAGAACGGTGACCCTGAGTTTAGACAGAGAGTCCAGGGCTAGCACAAAGGGAGGAAGAGTTGGTTGGAAGGAGTGGTGGGCAGCTGAGGTGCCCATTGCTCCGTGGCACTCAAATCAAATCACTGTCCTCCCGTTGTTCATCGATTTGCTCGAGCGGGCCCAGTAACGTCTCCATTGGAGACTTCGTTGTTACTGTGTTTGGCACTCAGGTGAGCAGAATACCTAAGTGAAGACTTCCTAGGAGGTGTGGAGCATGGTGACAGACACTGGAGTAGATAAGACCCCACCCGGCAAGGCAGTCCTGACTCAAGGCCCCATGGAAGGGAGTCTCTGGGCCAAGTTGGCAAGAACAGTGGGTCAAGCCAGCACCGGGTGTCCGGCCTTGAGCCTCCCTCGACCTCCTGGTCACAGGTGCCCAAGATACAGAAACTGTGTCACATGCGCTGAGCAGGCCGTCCGAACCGCAGCATCTAGCCTGGATTGGGATTGGGCCAGGGCAGAGGTAGGACAGTTGATAGGCCCATAATGCTGAACTCGATGAGATTGGACCTTCCAGTAAGCCGAGACCCTCTATCAAACACGTTTGTGTGTCAAGGGGCAGCCTGGAAAAGTCTTTGTAGGCATTCTTAGGATTTCTTCTCTGGGCTGGGGGACCGTCTCCGTGGCGTCCTCAGTAGAGCCCGATTTACGAAGGGGATCGAAAGGGCCTGTCCTTTGAAAGGTACTAAGATCAATTCCTTCACGCCAAGGTCATGTTTATCTTGTTTGTTTTTTTATCTGTCATTTTTCTTTCTTTTTTTTTGTTTGTTTGACTTTTTTTTTCTTTTTGGATCCCACCTGGCAATACACAGGTGTTCCTCCTGGCTCTGCTCTCAGGAATGACCCTGGCGGTGCTCAGGGGACCCTATGGGATGCTGGAAATTGAACCTGGGTCAGCCGCGTGCAAGGCAAACACCCTCCCCGCTGTGCTATCATTTCAGCTCCTTTCATTTTTTTTTCTTTTTGGGTCACACCTGGCAATACACAGGGGTTCCTCCTGGCTCTGCACTCAGGAATGACCCCTGACGGTGCTCAGGGGACCCTATGGGATGCTGGGAATCGAACCCGGGTCGGCCACGTGCAAGGCAGAGACGCCCTCCCCGCTGTGCTATCATTCCAGCCCCTGTCATATTTTGTTTTTATTTCTTTTACCTCTCATGCTGGGTCATCTGGATTCTGAGTGCCGTGATGAGAGATGAAAGAGATAGAGAGAGAGAGAAAAAGAGAGAGAGAGACAGAGAGACAGAGACAGAGACAGAGAGAGACTGAGAGAGAGAGGAGAAAGAGAAGAGAGAGATGAGAGGGAGAGAGAGAGAGGGAAACAGTGGAGAGAGAGGGAGAGAGGAAGGGACAGAGAGAGACAGAAAGTGTGTGTGTGTGTGTGTGTGTGTGTGTGTGTGTGTGTGTGGGCATGCAGGGATTAAAGAATTTGCCTCGCACACAGCTGACCCCTGACCCCAGTTTGATCCCTGGCACTGCAGAGGGGGCATCATGAACAGTGATTCCTGAGCACAGAGTCAAGAGGGTTTACTCCCCCAATTCCTAGCAACTGTTCTTCTCCACTTGAAGACAAAGAGATTTCCGGGGGATACAGCAAATATTGGAACACACTGTTGATTTGTAGCCGGCAGGAAATATTTTGTGGGCAAAGCAAACGGCATTCACTCGGTTCTCGGCATTAAGCGGATTACCACGGGGGACCTGGACACGGAAGGAGATGAAAGAAGTGGTCCAAGAACTCAACACTGATTAATGACCAACTAGAAACCCCGTCCCCGTCAGGAGATGTCTTGCCGACACACATCATTCCAACCACCAGAATCGTAATGGCCCTTAATGGCAACACAAAGCATAAATTCATCCAAAGTAATAGCGATCATAGAACACGTATTTTCCCCCGACGTGGAAGGTTGAAGTGGTCCAAAGCGTTGAGGGGTGAATTAGTTGCTGGTGCCAATGACTCGGGAACCTTGAGCGATTTTGGAATCTTTCGGATGCCGTTAACAGCTCTTGCTGAGTTTCCAAACAAAGTCTAATTTTCCCTCTGATGACTTGGCAGCTGCGTTCTTGGAAAACGCGATGCATATTAAAAAAAAAACTGTGGGAATGAAAATAATGACTCTCTTCAAGTTCATGGACAAAAAAAATTGTTTTTTTTTTCAGTTTCGCCTAATTACAGTGAGCTTCTGTAGGTCTGGGGGGACATTTCCAAGTGTTGTGGAAAGTGCGTTAATTTCTTTTTTCAGTTGTTGGCTCTGATTGTTGAGTATTAAGTGCATGGCTGAGTTTATTCTTAAAATCATGTTTTTTCCTGGGGCTGGATTCATAGTACAGTGGGTAAGTTGTCTACGTTGCACGCCGCAGACCTGGGTTCAATCCCCGGCATCCCAAGCGGTCCCCCAGGCTCATTGGTGAAATATAACGCAACATAACATGAGACTGACACCCAAGGACAGTAGAGACAAGGGCCAGGAAGATTGCTCCATGGTTGGAAGCCGCCTCATGAGCTGGGGGAGAAGGCAGCTGGGATGGAGAAGGGGTCACTGAGTCAGTGAGGGCTGGAGGGATCGCTCGGGATGGGAGATGTGTGCTGAGAGTAGACCAAGGACCCAACGGGATGGCCTCTTGGCGTCTGTATTGCAAACCGTGATGCCCCAAAGGAGAGAGAGAGTCTGGGGGAGATTGTCTGCCATGGAGGCCGGGGAAGGGTTGGGATGGGGGCATACTGGGGACATTGGTGGTGGGGAATGGGCACTGCACTGGCGGAGGGATGGGCGTTCCAGTGTTGAGTGACTGAAACTCAATCATGAAAGCTTCGCAAGTGTTTCTCACAGTGACTCAACAACAACAACAAAAAAATTAAAAATAAATCAGTCAATGTAGCTTTCTTTCACCTTCTATTTTTCTCTGCCCATGTTGCTTGCAGTGGCATGAAAATCAGCCTCGAACAGGAGAGCAGGGTTCTATGCCAGGGATGTAACTCCTGCTGGGTTGCCCTCGGCTTGTTGTGTGGGAGGGAGAGGCGTTGCTGGGAGGTTTCCTTTTGACACGCGCTTGCGTCTGAAGTCCCAGGAGCGCAAGACCCTTTCCATATGACACCAAATGAGAGCTTCATTGTCCCTGATGTGTGGCGGGGTTCTCACTGATGAAACAAATGTCACGGGGGCAGGAGAGACCGAGAATACTTAGACTCAATGGTCGCTGATGACAGTGGCCATCTGGTATACCAGCCTGCGGAAACCATTACTGGCGAAACTGTCCAAAAGAACTGTGCAGGCATCAGGACCAGGGTCATTGGCAAGAGGGCCTGATTGGCCAGGTATCTGGCAGATACACATCCGATCGCATCCTCACCGGTCCCAACTGAGTGCATAGAAACGGTCGTCTGTGTTATTCGAGTAGCTTTGTTAACTGTGTGACAGTGTCGACCCCGGATGTGTGTTCAAACAGGAGAAAAACGTGCAAGGAACTCTGACAAGAATAAGCCCTGAAACAAGTTAAAAAAAAAGAAAAAAAAGAGCACGATGGATTCAAAGATGCCAAGCGCTATTTCTCAAGAATGTTGATGTCCAAACCCCAAGGCCGGGATGTTTTTTGTTTGTTTGTTTGTTTTTTTCCTTAAATTTTTATTAGTGAAACACCAGGAGGTACAGTTGTAGACTTACAAATTTTTGTGCTTGGGTTTCAGTTATACCATGATCGAATACCCATCCCTCCACCAGTGCCCATCCTCCACCACCACGGGTCCCAGCATCCCTCCCACCCCCCATCCCCCTCATCCCACCTTGCCTCTGTGGCAGGGCATTCCCTTCTGTTCTCTCTCTCCTTTTGGGTACTGTGTTTTCCAAGAGAGGCATTGAGTGGCCATCATGTTTGGTCTATAGTCTACTTTCAGCATGCATCTCCCATCCTGGGAGGATCCTCCCAACACCCTTTACTTGGTGCTCCCTTCTCTATCTAAGCTGCCTTTCCCCCTAGCGTGTGTGGCTGTCCTCCAAGCCATGGAGTAATCCTCCTGGTCCTTATCTCAGCTATTCTTGGGTGTTAGTCTCCTATTTTGTTACTTTATGTTCCAAGCCTGGGATGTTTTACAATTTGGTGTGCTTGGCAGGACTGCTCTTGAGGGAGCCAAGCTACAGCAGAGATCACAGGATGCCAATGTGTAGAGAGTCGTGGCACTGATGTCAGAAATCCACGGGTTTCTTTGGGAGCCCACGACCAGCAAGCTGTGACACTCATTGCTGCAGAAAATGGAAATGTCTTTTTTTTTGCACGCGGTTTGAGGAAGCCATCTGTATTTGATGACTGTTTAAAGGGCCTTTTCCCGGCCAAGGGCTTATCGGGCATGACTTGATGGTGCCACGGAAGGTCTTGGCAGGGCTGGAGCAACAGCACACACGCAGGGCTCTTGCCTTGCACGCTGCCAACAGACGCTCCATCCCCGGCATCCCGTCTGCTCCCCGGAGCACCGCCAGGCGTGAGTCCTCAGTGCCTTGAGCATCGCCGAGTGTGACCTGAAACCGAAGCCAACAGGAAGGAAGCTATATTGGCATCTTGGCTGTACGAGTGGACAAGGTTCCCAGTCTCAGGCAGAGGAAACGCGTCCATTTCATTCAGACAACAGGAGGTGTTTGGGACGGAGGATTCGTCCGTCGGGTTGGGAGCATGGCCCCAGGCTTTCTGAGCAATGTCTGTCCTGCAGAGATCTCTCGCGAAGTCACTCTTGGTTCCGTGGAAACCCCTGGCTCAGTGAGCTTGCGACATTTCCCGCGAGAAGGTGTATTAGCAAGCTAGGCAGTGCGTTTCCTGAGAGCACTCAGCTGAAGAAAGCAACATCCTTGGCCAGCTGAGACACAGACCCAGTTCAGGGCAATGGAGAATGACTCTGCTCCACGAATCACCCAGGGATGCCACGGAAGAAGGTGCTTATGGCACGGAACTGTGTCAGAAGTGATGCACAAGGAGACTCGCGAGGACTCGAAGATGGTTTTTAGACCCGGGGAATCCATCCTAGGGAATTTGAACACGGAAGCAGGACAGCAGCCCTGAGACCGACCAGCACCGTTTGGACCACGGGAAGTGACTTCTATGTGGACATCTGCAGGGAAGGGGCAGGCTGGAGGTGGTGAGTACGAACACCTGGTGTGATGGAATAGGTCCAAGCAACGGCGAGATGCTGGTCAGTGTGTTCCAGGTGCATCAAAGGTGGACGGAGTTATAAAGAGTGGATGGGGTGAACAAAGAGGACCCTGGGGTGGGTCCTCCTCCCCCAGGACCCCAGGGTGGGCTGCGTGGGGTATAAGGAGGGGATGGAGGGACAAGGAAGACCTTAGGCTGGGTCCTCCTTCCCCAGGACCTCAGGTGGGCTGTGGGTGCAGATCGGTGTTGAAGGAGTTGACTCGGGTCCCCTGAGGTCCCTTGGGTGAGTCCTCTTGAACGGCTGGGTGCCTGTAAGAACAGGAGGATGAACAGGAAACAGCTGTTAGTGTCCCCAGAGAGTTTTCTTTTTGGATGGCCCCATGGGCAGAACAACAGGGACCTTCACCGGGTCCAGAGTGCAAGTGCTCTTGTCCACCGTGTTTGTGTGCAGAAACGTTTTTTAATAGAATTAGCGTGTGATTCTATGAATTCGGTGAAATACACATACAGACAGACAAATATGATAAAAATATACATGTTTACAAATACAATGCAAAAGTATATAAATAAATAGATCAAACATCTATAGATAAAATATAGAGGCATATACAGCTGTAATAAAATACACATAAAGAAAAAGATGTATATTTAAATAAGTATATTCAAATAAGGGCACACATCTATAAAATATGTATATATACAAATATGAATAAGAATGCATGTATTTAAAGAAAAAGAGGTACATATCAATAAATATCACAATCACGACCATCCTGTTGTTCATCGATTGCCTCGAGCAGGCCCCAGTAACGTCTCCTTCGTCCTAGCCCTGAGAATTTTTTGAAAAGTTCCATATTCGAGGCTCTTTCAGGGTCAGGAGAATGAGACCCGTCATTGTTACTGGTATTTGGCATATTGGGTACGCCGCGGGGAGTTTGTCAGACTCTGCCGTGTGGGCAGGTTGCATTTAAATAAATATGTTTAAATAAAAATTTATGTATACCAAAGTATACATAGATTTGCGACTATAATGAAAACATATATTTAAAGAAAAATATGTATATTTAAAACAGCGGGGAGGGCGTTTGCCTTGCACGCAGCCGACCTGGGTTCAATTTCCAGCATCCCATAGGGTCCTCCAAGCACCACCAGGAGTCATTCCTGAGTGCAGAGCCAGGAGGAACCCTGGTGCACCCCAGGTGTGGCCCAAAATGCAAAAATATATATATATATTTACATAAGAACATATCCCTACAAAATACACATATGTACGAATATAATAAGTATATGCATATATTTAAAGAAAAAGATGTATATTTTAATAAATATATTTAAATATTTTTATTATATTTGTATTATTGTGTATGTCATTATATTCTCTATTAAATAGCATAATATATGCTATGTAATATATATTTATTTATACGGGCTGGAGCGATAGCACAGTGGGTAGGGTGTTTGCCTTGTATGCAGCCAGCTCGGCCGAGCCGGGTTCGATTCCTCCACCCCTCTCGGAGAGCCTGGCAAGTTACCGAGAGTATCCCGCCCACACGGCAAAGCCTGGCAAGCTCCCTGTGACGTATTCGATATGCCAAACACAGTAACAACAAAGTCTCCAATGGAGACGTTACTGGGCCCGCTTGAGCAAACTGATGAACAACGGGAGGACAGTGACAGTGATATGTTTAGATAAATTTACATACGTTTAAATATATATTTAAATATAATATTTGGTTTTGGGGTCATCCTTTGCATGCCTAGAATTTATTTCTGGCTCTGCACTCCGGGACCACATGTGGTGTCATGAAATTAAGCCAAGGGACGGGAGCGATAGCACAGCGGGTAGGGCATGTGCCTTGCACGGCGCTGACCTGGGTTCGATTCCCAGCATCCCATAGGGTCCCCTGAGCACCGCCAGGAATAATTCCTGAGTGCAGAACCAGGAATAACCCCTGTGCATTGCTGGGTGTGACCCAAAAAGCAGAAGAAAAAAAAAGAAAGAAAGAAATTAAGCCAAGGATACTGCCTACAAGTCTAGTCCCAACCCACGACACCATCTCTCTGGGCCACTGTCAACCTTTTGAAGAAACAGGTGATGCTTGCGTGATTCAGTGACTCTCCTCTTTGTGTTGGTGACTTTGTCCCAAACCGTTGGTCTCGAGTGTTGTTGAATGACGGAATGATCTAGTCCCCTGGCTCATTATCCTCTTCCCCAAGGTACTGCCAGATACCCAAGTCTTGATTCCATCTTGACAGGTTATGAGTTGGCCATGCAGAAGGAACAGGGAGCCATTCTCTCCAGCACTGCATGTGGGGTGCCCATCAGGGCATGCATTTTTTTTGGCTTTTTGAATCACACCCTGTGACGCTCTGGGCTTCCTCCTGGCTCTGCACTCAGGAATGACTCCTGGCGGTGCTCAGGAGACCCTATGGGATGCTGGGAATCGAACCCGGGTCGGCCGTGTGCCAGGCAAACACCCTCCCCGCTGTGCTGTCGCTCCAGCCCCAAGGGGACGCATTGTTGATCCAGATTTCTGAACGATGCTTTCCTGTTCCATCCCGTTCTCAAAGAACCTCACCCTGGACTGAGCACTAAATCTTGGAGATGTCTAATGACCTCAGGACCAGTTCATCCCTGGCACAGAGATCCAGATTCCAGCCTAAACACCCCCCCGGGGTGGGTCTGTGGGCCACGGGGGGGCCTGAGGCGTGAGACGGGGTGGTCCAGTGGTCAGAGATGCGCGAACAGCCCACCCAGGGGGAAGGTTCCAGGCATGGCAGATTGGAGGTTTTCTGTCAGGGTTGAGTCATTTGAGTGCCACAGCCCTTTGGCAGGGAGGAGGAGGAGGGTTTCGGGGATGGGGGTCAGATGCTTCACCCACAGAATTAGACACTGCTCGGTCGTAAGGAAAGATGAAGTCCGGCGATTTGCTGATGGATGGATCTGGAGAGTGTCATGACGAGTGAGAGGGGGCGCGGGGGAGGGGGGGGGGAGGGGCAGGCCCAGAAGGGTCGCCCTCTCGCAAAGGGTAGAAAAACCTACAGTAGGGAGGGCCCCCAGGGATGCTACAGCAGGGAGTGTGTTTGCTTTGCATGCGGACAATCAGGGTTCGATCCCTCCCCCCACATCTCATATGCTGCATCAGCAGTAATCGCAGGGTGTAGAACCAGGAATAATCCCTGGGCACTGCTGGGTGTGGGGAAAAAAGGCAGGGAGGAAGGAAGGGAGGGAGGGAGGGAGGAAGGAAGGAAGGAAGGAAGGAAGGAAGGAAGGAAGGAAGGAAGGAAGGAAGGAGGGAGGGAGGGAGGGAGGGAGGGGGAAGGAAGGAAGAAGAAAGGAAAGGAAGGAAGGAGGGAGGGAAGGGAGGAGGGATGGAGGGGAGGAAGGAAGGAAGGAAAGAGAGAGAAGGAAGGAAAGAGAGAGAAGGAAGGAAGGAAGGAAGGAGGGAGGGATGGAGGGAGGGAGGAAGGAAGGAAGAAGAAAGGAAAGGAAGGAAGGAGGGAGGGATGGGAGGAGGGATGGAGGGAAGGAAGGAAGGAAAGAGAGAGAAGGAAGGAAAGAGAGAGAAGGAAGGAAGGAGGGAGGGTGGGAGGGAGGAAGGAAGGAAGGAAGGAAGGAAGGAAGGAAGGAAGAAGAAAGGAAAGGAAGGAAGGAGGGAAGGAAGGAGGGAGGGAAGGGAGGAAGGAAGGAAGGAGGGAGGGAGGGAGGGAGGAAGGAAGGAAGAAAGAAGAAAGGAAAGGAAGGAAGGAGAGAAGGAAGGAGGGAGGGAGGAGGAAAGGAAGGAAGGAAGGTAGGAAGGAAGGAAGGAAGGAAGAGAGAGAAAGAGAGAGAAAGAAAGAAAGAGAAAAAGAAAGGGAAAGATGAAAGGAAGGAAGGAAGGAAGGAAGAGAGAGAAAGAGAGAGAAAGAAAGAAAGAGAAAAAGAAAGGGAAAGATGAAAGGAAGGAAGGAAGGAAGGAAGGAAGGAAGGAAGGAAGGAATTGAGAGGGAAGAAGGGAGGGAGGGAAAAAGGAAGGAAGGAAGGAAGGAAGGAAGGAAGGAAGGAAGGGGAAGGAAGGAAGGAAGAAGGAAGGAAGGAAGGAAGGAAGGAAGGAATTGAGAGGGAAGAAGGGAGGGAGGGAAAAAGGAAGGAAGGAAGGAAGGAAGGAAGGAAGGAAGGAAGGAAGGAAGGAAGAGGGGCCAGAGTGATAGCCCAGCGGGGAGAGCGTTTGTCTTGCATGTGGCTGACCCAGGTTCGATTCCTCCGCCCCTCTCGGAGAGCCCGGCCAGCTCCCGAGAGGATCCCGCCCGCACGGCAGAGCCTGGCCAGCTCCCTGTGGCGTCTTTGAGATGCCAAACACAGTCACAGCGTGTCTCACCACGGAGACGTGACTGGTGCCCGCTCGAGTCAATCGATGAACAACGGGACGACAGTGTTACAAGAGCTGAGCGGTGGGACGGAGTGGAGGGCGTTTGCGTCGCGTGTATTTGGTCTTTGTCCAATCCCTGGCACCCCGTTGGGTCCCCTGAGGCTCTCCGGTTCCAGATTTGTGAACGCAGAGCAAACAGTAAAGCCTGAACAACAGCGGGTGAGGGGGCTCCCCAGAAACGAACAAAAGAGACTGAGTCATTTGTGATTCGTTCCTAAATTCAGTTCCTAAAGACACCCCGTGTTTCCCTCCTCATCTGCCTGAGTGTGGAACAAACGTCCCATTCTCCAACCACCGGGGGGGGGGGACAGGGTGTGTCCCCCAAAGCACCAGCCTCTTTCTTCTGATTCCCGTTCCAAGACGCACCTTGAAATGCTCTTCGAAAACCAGCCTTGTTGGATTTTTGTGAGGTTTTCACTGTGACTGAGGAGGGTCTGAGCAGGCTGGAGTGATTGCACAGAGGGTAGGGCGTTGGCCTTGCATGCGGCCAACCCGGGTTCGATTCCACCGTCCCTCTTGGAGATCCCGGCAAGCTCCATCCATCTCCATCCCCGGGACACGGTGGGACTTTGAGGAACGGTTCCCAAAACACAGTGAAGAGTAACCGTGTGCGAGAATTAGATCATCTGTGAGACACAGCGGAACATGGCGACCAGGAACGACCACTCTGGACACGTGGGCGGAGGCGTGAGGAGGGTCATGCCAGGGCAAGAACCAGGGCTAAGAGACGCTGTCTCCGCACCCAGGCTCGCCACCAGCAGCTGTTCCTCCCCCGAGCCGGGCTGATCGGCACCTGTAAAGCACCCAGGGACAGACTTTTGTAGGCACAGAGAGCATCTGAGCCGGGTTCGAGGAACTTCTGCTTGCTAAAAGGACGGGTGTGTCCCTACGCGGTTTCGGAGGGTTGCGGCGACTTCCAAAAGCATGCATAAGTTGTTCAGTTAACGAGGGAACGTTTTAAACCCGGTTTAAATGTTGGGGGAGGGGCAGGAGAGAGAGCACAGCGGGGAGGGCGTTTGCCTTGCATGCGGCCGACCCGGGTTCGATTCCTGGCACCCCACAGGGTCCCCTGAGCACTGCCAGGAGTGACTCCTGAGTGCAGAGCCAGGAGGAAGCCGTGAGCATCGCCGGGTGGGACCCAAAAAGCAAAAAAATAAAATAAAATGTTGGGGGAGGGGGAGAGAGAGAGAGAGAGACAGAGAGACAGGGAGAGTGCGTGGGAGAGAGAGAAGGAAACAGAGAGATAGACAGTCAGAGACACAGAGACAGACAGAAAGAGGGAGACAGAGAGACAGAGAGACAGAGTCAGAGAGACAGAGAGAGACAGAGAATCAGAGAGTCAGAGACACAGGGAGTTAGAGAGATAGATACAGACAGAGAGACAGAGTCAGAGAGACAGAGACAGAGAGAGACAGAGAGTCAGACAGTCAGAGAGACAGAGAGTTAGAGAGATAGAGACAGACAGAGAGGAGACACAGAGACAGAGACAGACAGAAAGAGGGAGACAGAGAGACAGAGTCAGAGAGACAGAGGTAGAGAGAGACAGAGAGTCAGAGAGACAGAGAGTTGGAGAGACAGAGACAGACAGAGAGGAGACAGAGAGACAGAGACAGACAGAGAGAGAGGTAGACAGAGAGACAGAGAGACAGAGTCAGAGAGACAGAAACAGAGAGAGCCAGAGAGCCAGAGAGTCAGAGAGAACAGAGAGTTAGAGAGATAGAGACAGAGAGGAGATAGAGAGACAGAGACAGACAGAGAGGGAGACAGAGAGACAGAGAGACAGAGACAGAGAGAGACAGAGAGTCAGAGTCAGAGAGACAGAGAGTTAGAGAGATAGAGACAGACAGAGAGAAGACAGAGACAGAGACAGACAGAAAGGGAGACAGAGAGACAGAGTCAGAGAGACAGAGACAGAGAGAGACAGAGAGTCAGAGAGTCAGAGAGACAGAGAGTTAGAGAGATAGAGACAGACAGAGAGGAGACAGAGAGACAGAGACAGACAGAGAGAGAGGGAGACAGAGAGACAGAGAGACAGAGTCAGAGAGACACAGACAGAGAGAGACAGAGAGTCAGAGAGTCAGAGATATAGACATAGACAGAGAGGGAGACAGAGAGACAGAGAGACAAAGACAGAGAGAGGGAGACAGAGAGACAGAGAGTCAGAGAGACAGAGACAGAGAGACAGAGATCGAGAGAGGAAGACAGAGACAGAGAGGAAGACAGAGAGACAGAGAGACAGAGAGTGAGAAAGAAAGAGACAGACAGAGAGAGAGGGATACAGAGAGACAGAGAGTCATAGAGACAGAGATAGAGAGAGGAAGACTTAGAGAAAGAGAGAAAGAGAGTCAGAGAGACAGAGACAGAAAGATAGAGACAGAGAGAGAGACAGAGAGAGGAGAGAGAGAGAGAGAGAGCACAGAGGGAAACTGGGGACATGGGTGGTGGGAACTGTGCCCTGGTGGAAGGGCGGGTGTTGGGACACTCTAGGACTGAAACCCGACCACGAGCAACTTTGCAACCGTGCATTTTGACCGGCGACTCCATTAAAAAAATAAAGAAATATATACACTGAGTGCTGACTGACAACCACACCCTCATGAGCAAATGGACTCATTTTTGAGACCGGGAACTGTGTCCCTTCGGATCTCGCATTGCTCCTAATATCCTTGACGTCGGGCACTTAACGTTATTCCATTTTTTTTTTAATTCACCCTCACGGTGCTGGCATTGCCGCGCGCGTCTGTAATTGTGAACAGGCGGGCAACCTTCCAAGCCCCTGCAAGGCAATGCTCCGAGGATCACCATAAATCGAGAGATATTTACGGAAATAATGAGTTCTAATTACGAATATGAAATGGATTAAGAGACGTAAACTACTTACCCCTCAATTGGCCAGATTGGCCGCACACAGACACAACATTAGGACGCCGTGAGTCCTTACTCTCATGAGTTACGGCAAAGGACGCATAAATCTGTGCTTTTAGGTGTTTAAACGATATATATTTGCACCTGATTTATAACGCCCCCACTAATAAATCCAGTTCGGCTTCTCGTGGAGAAATCATTACTCGAACCAGCAGCTCTGGCTAAGTAGCAGGATTTATATGCCACTCCTCGGAAAACGTAGCAGAGACTTTAAAATCTGACTAGTAAATCTTTTTTTCCACAAAAAAAAAATATATATATATATTTTTAAAGAAAGCCTCTCAACTTTTATTTACAAATCTGACACTTGGGGATGGGAAATCGTTCCACAGCTTACGACGCGTGACCTGAAGGACTTTTTGCTGCTGGCCAGGGCTGAATTTGAATATCCACATGGTGTGTTCGAGAGGGGGCTGGAGTGATAGCCCAGCGGGGAGGGCATTTGCCATGCACGCAGCTGACCTGGGTTCGATTCCTCTGTTCCTTCCTTCCAGGAGAGCCTGGCAAGCTCCCCGTGGCGTCTTTGAGATGCCAAACACAGTCACAACGCGTCTCACCACGGAGACGTGACTGGTGCCCGCTCGAGCCAATCGATGAACCACAGGAGGACAGTGCTATCGTGCAATTTTGATATTTATAACGGTATTAATCACCCTCGATTAATATTATTGATTATATTAATTATTTGAGACATTGATGTTCACTAGATTGTATTAACTGCAATCGTGTTGATTCTATTAATCGTATTATATACTAATCAATTATATGGATATTAAGGAATAGCAAATATTCATTGATATTGATATCTATGGGCTGGAGCATAGCGGGTAGGGAGTTTGCCTGGCACACGGCCGACCCGAGTTCGATTCCTCTGCCTGTCTCGGAGAGCCCGGCCAGCTCCCGAGAGGATCCCGCCCGCACAGTGGCAGAGCCTGGCAAGTTCCCCGTGGCGTCTTCGCGATGCCAAACACAGTCACCAACAAGTCAGTCTCACCATGGAGACGTGGTGACTGGTGCCCGCTCGAGCAAATCGATGAACCACAGGAGTACAGTGCTATCATGCAATTTTGATATTTATAACGGTATTAATCACCCTCGATTAATATTATTGATTATATTAATTATTTGAGACATTGATGTTCACTAGATTGTATTAACTGCAATCGTGTTGATTCTATTCATCATATTCTATACTAATCAATGATGTGGATATTAAGGAATAGCAAATATTCATCGATATTGATATCTATGGGTTGGAGCATAGCGGGTAGGGAGTTTGCCTGACACACGGCCGACCCAAATTCGATTCCTCCACCCGTCTCGGAGAGCCCGGCCAGCTCCCGAGAGGATCCCGCCCGCACAGTGGCAGAGCCTGGCAAGTTCCCCGTGGCGTCTTTGCGATGCCAAACACAGTCACCAACAAGTCAGTCTCACCATGGAGACGTGGTGACTGATGCCTGCTAGAGCAAATCAATAAGCAATGGGAGGACAGTACAACAGTGCTACCCTACCCTTGAGGGGGGGAAATCGTTTCATCATTTACGATGCGTGACCTTAAGGACTTTTGCGGTGGGCCAGCACTGAAGCTGGATACTGAGCTTGAAAATATCTGCATGGTGGGTGGAAGAGATCCGGGTACAAGGAGAGGGACCTTTGGACTTCTCCCGGTGGGACTCAGTCGCTGGGCTGATGGCTCACTTTGGGCACCATTGCTGCTTGAGGCGACCACGTGTGGTTCTTCCGGTCACCGGAGCTGGGGTGATGGGGAACTTACAACGGGCTTTCTTATCTGGACTAGTGTCATGTGTGACTCGGAACCGTGCTCCTTGCAACGTCTTCTGCCTCTTCACCTCTGCCTCTCCCTTTCTTAGGACCTTAGAAGAAAAGCCGGTTTGTGCCAACAAGGCGGAGAACATGGCATGCACCATGGAGAGGTCGGACATGCCGGGCTCTCGTGGTCTACCCCGACATGCCTTGCCCCCAAAGGTGGATTTTTTTTTCCTTCTCGTCTCTCTCTCCCACTTTTGACATGTCACTGCATCTCCCTTGCTTGTTTTCATGGTGTGAATTCACTGCCGTGAATCCATGCCAGTTTGGGGTTCTGCCCCGAGGGAAACCAACCCCAGCTCTTTTTCCTTTTTCTTTCTTTCTTTCTTTCTTTCTTTCTTTCTTTCTTTCTTTCTTCCTTTCTTTCTCTTTATTCTTTCCTTCCTTCCTTCATTTCTTTTCTCCTTCCTTCCTTCCTTCATTTCTTTTCTTCCTTCCTTCTTTCTTTCTTTCTTTCTTTCTCTTTATTCTTTCCTTTCTTCCTTCATTTCTTTTCTCCTTCCTTCCTTCCTTCATTTCTTTCTTTCTTCTTTTCTTCCTTCCTTCCTTTTGTTCTTTCTTTCTTTCTTTCTTCCTCTCTTTCTTCTCTTCTTCCTTCTTTTCTTCCTTCCTTTTGTTCTTTCTTTCTTTCTTCCTTTCTTCCTTCCTTTCTTCTTTTCTTCCTTCCTTCCTTTCTTCTTTTCTTCCTTCCTTCCCTCCTTCCTTCCTGTCTTTCTTTCTTCTTTTCTTCCTTCCTTCCTTTTGTTCTTTCTTTCTTCCTCTCTTTCTTCTGTTCTTCCTTCTTTTCTTCCTTTCTTCCTTCCTTTTGTTCTTTCTTTCTTTTCTTCCTTTCCTTCCTTCCTTCCTTCCTTTCTTCTGTTCTTCCTTCTTTTCTTCTTTTCTTCCTTCCTTCCATTCTTCCTTTCTTTCTTTTAGTTTTTTTTTGCTTTTTGGGTCACACCCGGCAATGCAGAGGGGTTCCTCCTGACTCATGCACTCAGGAATGACTCTTGGTGGGACCCTATGGGATGCTGGGAATCGAACCCGGGTCGGTCGCATGCAAGGCAAATGCCCTACCCCCTTGTGCTATCTCTCCAGCCCCATCTTTCTCTTTTCTTTTTTTGTTTCTTTTCCTTTTACATCTGTAAGCTTTGACTTTTTGATCTAACGGCGTTGGGTGAAGAAAAGCGTGACTTAGGAGAAACTAGGTCTACTTCATTTTTTCCTTTTGTGTAGACCCCGAGAGAGAGGGAGGACTGCAGGGAGGGAGTTTGCCTTGCATGCAGCCGACTTGCTTTTGATCCCCGGCATTCCATGAGTGATTCCTCAGCACCAGGAATGCCTCCACGGTGAGAATCATTGTGACTGTGTTTGGCATCTCGAAGACGCCACGGGGAGCTTGCCAGGCTCTGCCGGGCGGGCGGGATCCTCTCAGGAGTTTGCCGGACTCTCCGAGAGGGGCGGAGGAATCGAACCCAGGTCTGCATGTACCAGGCCAACTCCCTACCCGCTACGCTCCAGCCCATAGATATCAATATCGATGAATATTTGCTACTCCTTAACTTCCATATCATTGATTAGTATAGAATATGATTAATAGAATCAACACAATTGCAATTAATACAATCTAGTGAACATCAATGTATAAAATAATATAATCAATATATTAATCGAGGGTGATTAATATTATTATAGGTAAAGGTAAGGTAAAGGCCCTCCCGTTGATCGTCGATTTGCTCGAGCGGGCCCAGTAACATCTCCATTGGAGACTTTGTTGTTACTGTGTCTGGCATATCGAATACTCTCGGTAGCTTATAGCACAGAGGTAGGGCGTTTGCCTTACACGCGGCCAACATGGCCGACCCGAGTTCGATTCCTCCGCCCCTCTCGGAGAGCCCGGCAAGCTACATACATACAAGATATGCCATGTGTGGACACGACCAGTTCACTGCATCCCCCTGGGGGCTAGGATCATCCAGGCGTGCTGGGCACTGTGACCAATACCAGCAGGAAGTCTTGAGGGGAAGGGGCTGCATTCTTAGAGCGATGGAAGTCCCCGCCACTCCCAAGGCTGAAGTGGGGGGTTGGAGCGATAGCACAGCGGGGAGTGCGTTTGCCTTGCACATGGCTGAACCCGGGTTCGATTCCCAGCATCCCATAGGGTCCCCGGAGCACTGCCAGGAGTGATTCCTGAGTAATTCCTGAAAATTGTCTTTTTTTTTCCTCTTTGGGTCACATCTGGTGATACACAGGGGTTACTCCTGGCTCTGCACTCAGGAATTACCCCTGGCGGTGCTCAGGGGACCCAGGGGATGCTGGGAATCGAACCCAGGTCGGCCGCGTGCAAGGCCAATGCCCTCCCCGCTGTGCTATCGCTCCAGCCCCAGAACTAGATGTTTTTAATTTTTTTTTTATGTAGGAGTACTGCTATTTATTCAGCCACTGATTAGGCTGGTTGAGTTTTGCATGAACTCCACTTAAAAATTTTTTTAAATTTAATTTTATTTGTATGAAGTTGTTCACAGTAATTGATCACATTCAATAGTCCAGCACCTTCGCTCCTAGATCATCACTTGTCAGCCCGTCCCATCTTTTTCTTCATTGACTCTTTGTGACACGGACTATTTTTTTTTTTTTGCTTTTTGGGTCACACCTGGCGATGCACAGGGGTTACTCCTGGCTCTGCGCTCAGGAATTACCCCTGGCGGTGCTCAGGGGACCCTATGGGATGCTGGGAATCGAACCCGGGTTGGCCGTATGCCGGGCAAACGCCCTACCCGCTGTGCTATTGCTCCAGCCCCCTGACACGGACGTTTTCATTCAACACACTGGCCATTCGCGACCTAGCCAGTGGCCACTTGAAACCACCCAGGCATGCCGAGAAGCCGGGAAAAAGTGACAAACACCCAAAAGCGGGATAATGATGAATTTAAGGAGGTATGATTGACAAGCAACGCGGAAGGAGAGAGACAGGAGAGAAACGAGGAGGTGGGAAGACCTGGGGTTATTAAATCTGATGTTTCGATTCTGTGATATTTACTTAGCTTTAAGAGAAAGGCCTCCGGGAAGGCAGGCGTGTTCCCTCTGCAAATTAACAATTATTAAAAGAGAGCAGGGGGCCCGCGCCCAGACATACCAGAAGACAAATTAAAAGATAAAAATCCAGTTTCCTTACCACCGTCGCCAAATAAAAAGAGAGAAGAGATTAAAAAAAAATTTTTTTTTTAAATTTTTGCGGAGAAGATTCTTATAGAATAGGAAACGTTGAATCCCGAAATTAAAGTAGAAAAATAAAAACGGTTGAAAGTAATTAGAGATTGGGGGGGCTGATCACGGTTGCATCTTAATTCTTTCAGGAGTCAATGAAAGGGAATTATCTTCGTATGACATCAATTAATTAAAGACCCAGAATCCAAACAACGTAACAAAAGTTTAGAAAGATTGATCGCGGCAACGGTCTCATTTATAATTACTCTGGAGCTGTTTTTGTTTTTAATGATTTAAAAGTCGCTAAGCCTCTTGTGAATTCCCCGGGGTAATCTAAAGACAGATTAATTTTTCAATTACCAATATAAACATCGGTGTCAGGGAAGGAGAAAAAAAAGCAGCACATTTCTTCTTTATTTGGGGCTGATTATTTGTCTCTTTCTATTTCAAGCATGTTCACGCTTTTTTTTTTTTCCCCTTAAATAAAAAACGTGTCCCAGTCAATGAAATCTTACACGTGCTAAGTTGATCTGCCGGGAGAAATAAGACCCAAGGTCTTTCAACGACAAATTCAAAGAGACTCAGCATCTTTTTCCTTTTTCTTTTTTTTTTTATCATTATTCTGTGGCCATTTGGAGACTTGAAAGGAATGTGTTCACTGTGTTTGAAGGCGCTTCGAAGAAAATAGGGTTAAGATAATGATGATGAATGTGGCTTGTGGAACCTGGCCACTTCGGGGGAGAGATAACACGGCAAACTCATTTACTCCCCGTGCTCCACGGACAACAGGCAGCATGGGCCAGAGAAGGTGCTCATTCGTGCCTTCCAGTACAAGACGGGCTTGGTACAGCCAAGATGGTTCTGTTCAGACCTGCTGGTACGTGTCCCAGAAAAGAGCCCTGAGGATTCGTGCTCAGGAAAAAGGAGTCCAGAGGGGAGGAAGCGCTGTTAACGCCTCCTCCAGGCTGAACCCGGGAAGACTCTTCCGAAGACACAGTTCCTAAGTGAGGGGGAGATACAGTGATGCAGTGACGAAGGGCAATGAGGTTTGCTCTCCCTGGGAAAGGGAGTTGGAGATGGTCCCTGGGTGCTGGAAGCAGAGTCTCCCAGGAAAGGGAGTCCAAGTTTGTCATTGGGTGCTGGAAGCAGAGTTCTCCTGGATGATTAATGCAGCTACCAATGTGTCCCGGATTCCAGCCAAACCACACTCTTGAAACGTCTTGACATTCTCGGTGCGAACTGTGTCCATGGGGTCCCAAGGCAGGACCAAGGAACCAAAGAAGTAGGGCAGGCAGAGGCCAGGAAAGTTGGAAGGAGATCATCGATGGGGAAAAAGTTAGGAAGTATTATCCCCTGTCATGGGGCAGTTTTGAAAAACACACAAGATCTGAATTTCTTTTTTTTTTAAATTTATTAATTCCTGAGTGCACGAGCCAGGAGTAACCCCTGTGCACCTCCAGGTGTGACCCTAAAAGCAATAAAATAAAATAAAAATTATTGATATTTATTAATTTTGCTTTTTGGGTCACATCCAGCGATGCTCAGGGCTCACTCCGGGCTCATGCACTCAGGAATCACTCCTGGCGGTGCTCGGGGGACCCTATGGGATGCTGGGAATCGAACCCGGGTCAGCCGCGTGCAAGGCAAACGCCTCCCCCACTGTACTATAGCTCCAGCCCCAAGCCCCAAACTTTTGGCAGAGTGGAAGGACATCCATCAACCTGCACCTTAGGGACCCAGCAGAGCCTTCACAGGGCACCCGCCATCTAAACCAGGTTGGGCGTGCGATTTGGACTTGATTTATTTATTTATTTATTTATTTAGGATCACACCCGGCACTTGTATATGCGTTGCCGCACTGTTTACAATAGCCAGAATCTGGGAAAAAAAAATTCGAGTGCCCGAGAACAGACGACTGGTTAAAGAAACTTGGGTCCATCTACACAGTGGAATACTATGCAGCGGTTAAGAGAGATGAAGTCATGAAATTTGCTTACAGGTGGAAGGACACGGAGAGTCTCATGCTGAGTGAAATGGGTCGGACAGAGAGGGGCAGACACAGAAGGACGGCACTCATGGGTGGAATACAAAAGTGACAGAACGGGAGACTAGCACCCAAGGGGGATTGTCTTTTATTAATGCAAATGACCTGGGTTGACACATTCATCACATAATACATCACATATTCCCCGCCCCCGCGTTGTGGTTTCAGCTCTCTGATTGGTTATCGCCACGGCCAGAGATCACCCAATGGGAACAAGTGATGTGGCTGCGTATGCAAATGAGGCTGTGGAGTGATGGTTGGGACCCTCAACTCCGACCCGCCCTTCCATGGGGGTGGATGGGCATCTCACCTGCCCGATGCAAACATAACCATCAAGATCACGTATGCAACTTAGAAGTCTGATAAGATCCTAGAGAGGTTCGACCCCACCCTACCCTTGATCCATTTTGGCTCTAGAAAAAAAATATTTTAGGGGCTGAAGTGATAGCACAGCGGGTAGGGCATTTGCCTTGCACGTGGCCGACCCGGGTTCGATTCCCAGCATCCCCTAGGGACCCCTGAGCACCACCAGGGGTGATTCCTGAGCGCACGAGCCAGGAGGAACCGCTGTGCATCGCCGGGGTGACCCCAAAATAAATACAAAATAAAACTTTTTAGGGGTCATAGAATTTCCCCGTGGCACGTGCCCTCATGGGGGGGGGGTCTTTGAATTCAGGATCTCCGTGTCCGAGCCCCTACAAGAGTTGACAGATTTCAAAGGGTGAGGAATTTGATCGTTGTGTAATTGAAACCCAAGCACAAAGATGTGTAAGTCTAGAACTGTACCTCACGATGTCTGACTAATAAAAATAAAAAATAAAATAAAATAAAAATATAAAATAAATAAAATAAAAAATAAAATATAAAAAAATAAAGAAAGAAGAAGGAGACACTGAAAAAAAAGAGGGTGTTTTTTTTTTTTTGAATCCCATGGCATTCTCCCACCCTCCTTTTTCTTCCTTTCCTTTTTTTTTTTTCCCTTTTTGCGCAGTGGAAGGATCGATCCCGTGTAGCCGGTTCTTCGAAGGAAAAGATAGTTCTAAAGTCAAGGTGGAACAAATCGCATTGCCGAACATGGAGAAACTTTGCGATTCAGGAAAATTTGTGTGTATGCTTATTTCAGAATGAAAAATTTTCGACTGAAAAAAAATGGAAGCAAACAGATGTCAGGGCTGGGCACTGCGCGTGTATGATGATGAGATCATGGCCGGTGGCTCATTTGTTGAAATATCTCTTTTTTTTCCTTACATTTGTGGCTGCCAATGGCCTACGTTTGGGCTGGACTTGACCTCAAGCGCTAGGTTGAAATGTAGCCAACAAGGGTCTGTCTCTCAAGTAGCACGTTGTTCCCTAGGGAATAAAGTGTGTTATTCTTAGATCTTTCGTTTTGGTTTCTGAGGAGGCAAAATCCTTTGATCAGTAGTGAGAGTCACTCCCACACCAAAAAAAAAAAAAATAATAATTACAAATCACAAATCATCCTGTTAATCGTCGATTGCCTCGAGCAGGCCCCAGTAACATCTCCTTCACCCTAGCCCTGAGATTATGTTCAAGGCTCTTTAGGAGAATGAGACCCATCATATAATAATAATATAACAGAAAAAGCAAAAAAAAAAAAGTATGTAGGTAGAAGAGCAAGAAATTCTATTGCAGGAGTCAACATGTCATTATGAAAGCAAGAAAAAATGTTTTTTTTTTTGGTTTGTTTGTTTTTTAAAGAATCTAATGATCTGAGGCATAGACCTGAAAGATTGTAGAACCGAATTTAAGAGTTGATTCTAGGGGGCGGGAGCGATAGCACAGTGGGTAGGGCATTTGCCTTGCACACGACTGACCGACCCGGGTTCGATTCCCAGCATCCCATAGGGTCCCCTGAGCACCGCCAGGGGTAATTCCTGAGTGCAGAGCCAGGAGGAACCCCTGAGCATCGCCGGGTATGACCCAAAAAGAGAAAAAAAAATGTTGATTCTACCATAACTCAAAGAATCTTGGCTTTCTGCCGGCTGGGTTAGCCGATTAAGCCTCCTTCTGTCTGCAACTCATTTTACTGTGTTCACTCTGGTGAACTGGGTGTGACAGGTTTGAGATGCGTTTGCTTGTTGGTTTTGGAGTCTCACCCGGCTGTGCTCAGGGCTTCTTCCTGGTCCTGCGCTCAGAGTTCATTCCTCAAGAGCTTGGGAGACCATAGAGGGTGCCAAGATGGAACCTGGGCGGGCCATGTGCAAGGCAAGTGCGCTACCCACTGTACCATCTCTCTGGCCCCCTTGGTATCTGTGTTTGAATGTCTATGTTTGCTCATCCCGACTTTTGGCAGGACCAGTTTCCATTGTCCTGGTGCTTTAGAGGATTTTGGGGGTCCGTATCTCTCTTTGGAGAGGGTGAGTGGACGCGTTTTTCCGTGAGGACTTTGGAGATTCACTTGGATTGTCCAGGCTTGAGACGGTCATCAGACCCCAGGGAAGTGACTCCTGAGCTGTCCGTGGGAACTGATTGTTCTGCGCCACTCGGGCTCAAGATGACTCCAGCAAGGCAAAGAGGAGTCAAGAGACACTGCCCGGCTCCCAGTCACGAACAATTTACCCTGAGAGCATCAGCGAATTCTCTCTCGGACCCCCAGGGGCCACAATCTCTTTGTCGTTCATTTGTCTTGCAGGTCAGAGGAACTGAGATGCGGAGATGCGGCAGGCTTGGTTTCTGTTCCTGGACAGAGTTCTCTGTGTTCCTCGCTCTCACTCCACAGCCATGCTCTTACAAGCTTACAGTTTACTGATAAACTGCCTGAAATTGCTTGGCTTGTAGAGGAGGAGGAGGAGGAGGAGGATGAGAAGGAGGAGGAGGAGGGGAGGAGGAGGAGGAGGAGGAGGAGGAGGAGGAGGAGGAGGAGGAGGAGGAGGAGGAGGAGAAAAGTGAGGAGGAGGAAGGGAGGAGGAGAAAGAGGAGGAAGACAAGGAGATGGAAGAGGAGAAAGAGGAAGAGGAAAAGGAGGAGGAAGAGGAGGAAGACAAGGAGAAGAAAGAGGAGAAGGAGGAAGAGGAGAAGGAAGAGGAGGAGGAAAAAGAGAAGCAGAAGGAGAAGAAGGAAGAGGAGAGGAAGAGGAAGAAGAGGGAGAGGAGAAGAAGAGAGAGGAGTAGGAAGAGGAGGAGGAGGAAGAGGAAGAGGAAGAGAAGAAGGAGGAAGAGGAGAAGGAGGAAGAGGAAGAGGAGAAAGAAAGGGAGAAAAAGGAGGAGGAAGAGGAAGTAGAGGAAGAGGAGAAGGAAGAAAAAGGAGGAAGAAAAGGAGGATGAAGAGGAAGAGGAAGTGGAAAAAGTGAAAGAGTAGGAGAAGGAACAATAAGAGGAGGAGGAGGAGGAAAAGGGTGACAACGAGAAGAGAAGGAGGAGGAGGAAGATGAGGAGGAAGGGGAAGAGGAGAAGGAGGAGGATGAGGAAGAGAAGGAGGAGGAAGAAAAGGAGAAGGAAGAAGAGGAGAAGGAAGAAGAGGAGTAGGAGGAGGAAGAGGAAGAGGAGGAGGAAAAGGAGGAGGAGGAAGAGGAAGAAGAGGAAGAGGAGGAGAAGGATGAGAAAGAGGAGGAGGAAGAGGAGGAAAAGAAGAAGAAAGAGGAGGAGGAGGAAGAGGAGGAGGAGAAGGAAGAGGAAAGAGGATGAGAAAGAGAATGATGAGGAGGAAGAGAAGGAGAAGGAAGAGGGGGAGAAGGAAGAGGAAGAGGAAGAAGATGAGAAAGAGGAGGAGGAGGAGGAAGAGAAGGAGGAGGAGAAGGAAGAGGAAGAGGAGGAGAAGGAGAGGAGGAGGAGGAAGAGGGGGAGGAAAAGGAGGAGGAGGAAGAGGAGAGGAAGAGGAAGAAGAGGAAGAGGAGAAGGAAGAGAAAGTAGGAAGAAGAGGAGGATGAGAAGGAAGAGGCAGAGGAAGTGGAAAATTGAAAGAGCAGGAGAAGGAAAAGTAAGAGGAGGAGGAGAAAAACGGTGACGAGGAGAAGAGGAGGAGGAAGAGGAAGAAGAGGAAGAGTAGGAGAAGGATGAGAAGGAGGAGGAGAAAAACAAGAATAAAGAGGAGGAGGAGGAAGAAGAGGAGGAAGAGGAGGAGAAGTGAGAGGAAGAAGAGGAAGAGTAGAAGAAGGAAGAGAAAGGAGGATGAGGAAGAGAATGAGGAGGAGGAAGAGGAGAAGGAAGAGGGGGAGAAGGAAGAGGAAGAGGAGGAAGAGGAGACAGAGGAGGAGGGGGAGGAAGAGAAGGAGGAGGAGGAGAAGGAAGAGGAAGAGGAAGAGGAGAAGGAGGAGAGGAAGACGTCCTCTCGAAGGAGGAGAGGAAGTCCATCTGGCAGAGGACCGTTGGAGGAGGCGGGATGAAGATGAAGATGAAGATGAAGGCCTGGAAACCTTCGAATCCCTGTCACGCAGTGGGACGGGACATTGCTGATGACACGTGTCTGGAACCTTCTCAATGTCTTCGTCTCTGTTGAAAGATGCATCTGATGGCAGAGCCAGGGCGGGACCTCTCTTTCCCGCACCCTTCACAGGGCACCCAGAGAAAAAACCCAAATGGGGCGGTGGGGGGCATGAGATACACAAACACAGGGTGTGCGTGTGTTTGTGTGTGTGTGTGCGAGTGTGTGTGTGAGAGAGAGGGAGAGAGGGAGAGGGAGAGAAAGTGTGTGTGTGTGTGAGAGAGAGAGAGAAAGGGAGAGAGAGAGTGTGTGTGTGTGTGTGTGTGCGTGTGTGTGAAGAGAGAGAGGGAGAGAGAGAAAGTGTGTGTGTGTGCGTGTGTGTGAAGAGAGAGAGGGAGAGGGAGAGAAAGTGCATGTGAGTGTGCATGTGTGTGAGAGAGAGGAAGGGAGAGAGGTGGAGAGAGAGAAAGTGCGTGTGAGAGAGAGAATGGGAGAAAGAGAAAAGGAGAGAGAGAAAGTGTGTGTGAGAGAGAGAATGGGAGAAAGAGAAAAGGAGAGAGAGAAAGTGTGTGTGCGTGTGTGTGCATGTGTGTGAGAGAGAGGGAGAGAGAGAAAGTGTGTATGTGTGCTTGTGTGTGTGAGAGAGAGAAAGTGTGTGTGCGTGTGTGAGAGAGGGAGAAAGTGTGTGTGTGAGAGAGAGAGAGAGGAAGAGACAGAAAGAAAGTGCGTGTGTGAGAGAGAGAAAGGGAGAGAGAGAGAAAAAATGTGTGTGTGAGAGAGAGAGAGGGAAAAGTGTGTGTGTATGAGAGAGACAGGAAGAGATAGAAAGAAAGTGTGTGTGTGTGCATGTGTGTGAGAGAGAGAAAGGGAGAGAGAGGGAGAGAAAGTGTGTGTGAGAGAGGGAGAGAGAAAATGTGTGTGCGTGTGTGTGAGAGAGAGAGAAAGAGAGAAAGTGTGTATGCGTGTGTGAGAGAGAGGGAGGGAGAGAGAGAAAGTGTGTGTGCATGTGTGTTTGCATGTGTGTGAGAGAGAGGGAGAGAGAGAGAAAGAAAGTGCGTGTGTGTGCATGTATGTGTGAGAGAGAAAGAGAGAAAGTGTGTGTGCGTGAGTGTGTGCATGTGTGTAAGAGAGAGAGGGAGAGAGAAAGTGTGTGTGTGCTTGTGTGTGAGAAAGAAAGAGAGAAAGAAAGAGAAAGAAAGTGTGTGTGCGTGTGTGAGAGAGAGAGAGGGAGAGAGAGAAAGTGTGTGTGTGCATGTGTGTGTGAGAGAGAAAAGGAGACAGAGGGAGAGAAAGTGTGTGTGTGAGAGAGAGAGGGAGAGAGATAGTGCATGTGTGTGTGCATTTGTCTGAGAGAAAGGGAGAGAGAGAGGGAGAGAGAAAGTGTGTATGTGTGTGTGAGAGAGAGGGGGAGAGAGAGAAAGTGCGTGTGTGCTTGTGTGTGAGAGAGAAAAAGAGAAAGAGAAAGTGCGTGTGTGTGCATGTGTGTGTGAGAGAAAGGGAGACAGAGGGAGAGAAAGTGTGTGTGTGAGAGAGAGAGAGTGCATGTGTGTGCATTTGTCTGAGAGAAACGGAGAGAGAGAGAGGGAGAGAGAGAGAAAGTGTGTGTGCTTGTGCGTGTGCGTGCGTGTGTGTGTGCGCGCGCACGTGTGTGTCTGATGAACTTCCTTTCTATGCAGCCTGGTGTTTGGGTGTAGGATGACGTTTCCCAACGGTCGCTAAGACCCTCACCTGGCGCCAGCTACAGACCCGGAGCAGGGTGGACCCTTCTACCCTTCCTTGGAGAGAGGATCCCGCAGGAACAAACGCACCGTAGGGTACAAAGACTGGCCGGGAAGAGCAACGGCCAGGAGTGGACACTGCGTCCCCAGCCTGTGGCGGAAACAGGCTCTCTGTCTTTGGATTATTCGTTTTCTAGCGGGACTTGAAGGAACCACTGCCGGGTTGAGGGGTAGCGGTTTCAACCACACACACACACTCCTCTCTCCCGGGCCCGGGGGGTTGGCACCCTAGATGAAGTGTCCACCGTAGACCCTCTCCTGGGGTCAGGGAGCAGGACACCTCTGGGTGGCCTCCTCTTGTCTTCTTGGAGGGACGCCAGTGCCGGGGTTATGGGGACCCGCCGTCGTGATGGTCTTGTTCCAACCTCACGTCCTTGAAGACCCACTTCCACACACAGCCCATCCTGGGGTCTTGGGGGAGGAGGACCCACCCCAGGGTCCTTCTTATCCCTCCATCCTCTCCTTCTACCTCACACAGCCCATCCTGGGGGTCCTGGAGGAGGAGGACCCACCCCAGGGTCCTTCTTATCCCTCCATCCTCTCCTTCTACCTCACACAGCCCATCCTGGGGTCCTGGAGGAGGAGGACCCACCCCAGGGACATTCTTCTTCCTCCATCCCCTCCTTCGAGACCGCCTCTCCACACTGCCGCATGCTGGGATCCTGTGGGGTGGGTGGTCTCATCCCTAGCGCCTAGGGAGACGCGAAGGGGTTGGGAGTCCAAGGTGGGAATTTGAGGTGAGGGGACACACTTCACACAATTTGTCAAGAACACCCGTAGACCCGTGATGGGAGCACAGAGGTTGGGAAACTCTGGTGCCATGGACCCTGGGTGGGTGGGATGGTCTCATCCCCAAGGAATTTCTCAGCCCTGAGGCTTCCTGCTTCTACCCCACACAGCCCACCCTGGGGTCCTGGGGGAGGCCGCCCCATTGGCTCTTCTCGGAGGTCGTCGCCAGGACGACCTTAGTCAACGCAGTGGGTTCCTTTCCCGGTTGGCTGACCAGTCCTTCCAACTTCCCTCTACGGAAGAGGCCGTTTTGGTGCTGATGGGAGGTGTCATTCCTAATTAGAATCCGCATCCCTCCTCGTCCCAGGGATGCTAATAGCTTAGCTTGGCTCCTGTGTCCTGATCAGAAACCAATAACGTCCCCGTTCCCTCATGGCCCAGAGCTGATCACTCGCGCGGGCTCAGAGTCCGGACCAAATGGGGCACAACAGAGACAGGCTGGAGGGTCTCCCAAACTGGGAACCAATGACTGGATCAACTCTCAATCCGGCAGGATCAAGGCGAAATCCTTTTAAAAATTCAAATTTCAAAAATTTGAAAATTTAGAATTTTTTAAAAATTTTAAATGATTTTAAATTGAATTGAAATTGAGATTTTAAATAATGATTTTAAAATCAAATTAAAACTAAAAAATTTTAAATGATTTTAAATTGAATTTAAATGTAAATTTTAAATAATAACCTCAAAATCAAATTAAAAATAAAAAATTATAAATTATTATTTTTTAAATCAAATTAAAAATAAAAAAGTTAAATAAATTTAAATTGAATTTAAATGTGAATTTTAAATAATAATTTTAAAATCAAATTAAAAATCAAAATCTTTAAATAATTTTAAATTTAAAATTGAATTGAATTTAAATTTAAATTTTAAATAATAATCATCTTAAAATCAAATTAAAAATCAAAATCTTTAAATAATTTTAAATTTAAATTTGAATTGAATTTAAATTTGAATTTTAAATAATAATCATCTTAAAATCAAATTAAAAATCAAAATCTTTAAATAATTTTAAATTTAAATTTGAATTGAATTTAAATTTAAATTTTAAATAATAATCATCTTAAAATCAAATTAAAAATAAAAATTTTAAAGTGATTTTAAATTTAAATCTAAAATAATAATTTTAAAATCAAATTAAAAATAAAAAATTTTCAACAAATTTAAATCGAATTTAAATTTAAATTTTAATTAATAATTTTAAAATTAAATAAAAAATTTTTAATCATTTTAAATACATTTAAAGAATGTTAAAAACTTTTAAAATTTTAAATAAAAACTTAAAAGGAAAAACCTTTTAAGTTCCCGCTGCCTCGAACGAGGGGGCCTCCCCACGCCCGTCCCCAGGGTGAGTCTCCACCGAGGGAGGGAGGGATGCCGGGAGCAGCCAAGCTTGAAATTGGTGAATGGGAACGACTCAGTCCGGAACGGCGCCAGGCGGAGTCTCACAAAAGTCCTCTCGGCCGCTCTCGGCCAGGTGACGGCTTGGGAAGAGCCTGCGTGTGAAGAAACGGGTCCCGTGTGACTGAGCCACAGACACGGGACTGTGCGGGAGATGTGTGCGTGTGCGTGTTTGTGTGTGTGTGTCTGTGCATGTGTGTGTTGGTGGTGGTGGTGGTGGTGGTGGATGTGTATGTGGTGAGGTGTGTGTGTGTGTAATGAGCTCTATGTGTATGTCTGTGTGGTGGTGTGCGTGTATGTGTGTTGTGTGTGGTGCATGTGTGTGTATCTGTGCGGTGCGGGTGTGTGTGTCTATGGTGTAATGTGTGTAGGGTATGTATGTGTCTGTGTGGTGGTGTGTGTGTGTGGTGAGGTATGTGTGTGTAATGAGCTCTGTGCGTGTGTCTGTGTGGTGTTGTGTGGTGTATATGGTGTGTGTGGTGTATATGTGTGTGTGTGGTGCATGTGTGTGTATCTGTGCGGTGGGGTGTGTGTGTCTATGGTGTATGTGTGTGTCTATGATGTATGTGTGTAGGGTATGTATGTGTCTGTGTGGTGGCGTGTGTGTGTGGTGAGATGCACACACCACACAACAGATACATACCACACACACCGCCATACACAACACCACACACCACACACATATCACCACCCACACAGATAAACACACACCACACACATACACCACACACATACACACACCACACACACATGCACCACACATACGACACACACATCATCCATACACTACACACACACCACCACCACACACACATAGCATACACCATATACAAATACACACCACCGCACACATACTCACACATGCACCACACACACAGATACGCCACACACAACCCCACCCACACACCTTACACCACACACCACAACATACACACACACCACCACATAGACACATACATACCCTACACACATACACCATAGACATACAACACCCCACCACACAGATACACACACATGCACCACACACACATATATACACCACACACAACACACAATACACACACACCACCACACAGACACACACACAGAGCTCATTACACACCACACACCTCACCACACACACACACACACACCACCACACAGACACATACATACCCTACACACATACACCATAGACACACACACCCCACCGCACAAGATAATGCCCTCCCTGCTGGGCTCTCGCTCCAGCCCCTGAGCACATCTTTTTAAAGTGTCATTATTGAGGCTGGAGCAATAGTACAAAGGGTTGGGCGTCTGCCTTGCACATGGCCAACCCCGGGTTCGATTCCCAGCGTCCCATAGGGTCCCCTGAGCACTGCCAGGAGTGATTCCTGAGTGCAAAGCCAGGAGTAACTCCCATGCATCACCGGGTGTGACCCCCCCAGAAAATAAAAATAAAATACAGAGTCATTATCTGCCTTGTATCATAGGGCTCAGCTTAAAACGTTCCCTGTGTTTGTACCCGTGTTGGCATGGAGTCTGGAAGGTTCCGTTCTGCTGACTCTCTTCCTTTCCCACCGGAAGGAACCGTGTCCCTCGGAGGAAGTCACAGCACAGGGCGGGCCAGCACGTGTGTCTGGCAGACTCAGCTCCCCACTCTCCTCCCCCCAAGATGGATCTTGTCTCTCTCTGTCCACCGACAGCCCTGTCTGGCTGCCAAGGGTTTTGAGAGCACTCACGCCTGCCCGTGTCTCCTGCCAACCTGCACACGGTACCCGCCTGCCTAAAAGCACATTCAGGAGAGTCTTGGAAAGGACTCTGTCTCCTTTTTATTTATCATTAAATTTTTTTTTCTTTTAAGTATTGAATCACCTGGGAGATGCAGTTACCAGAGTTTCATGTTTGAGTTTTCAGTCACACAATGATGGAACCCCCATCCCTCCACCAGTGCCCATTCCCCACCACCGATGTCCCCAGTATTCCCCATCCCACCCCTCCCCCTGCCTCCAGGGCAGACATCTCCCCCAGACTCTCTCTCTCGACTTTGGGGCATCATGGTTTGCAGTACAGACACTGAGATCAATATGGATCAATACAGATCCAATACCATCACGTTCGGTCCTTTGTCTACTCTCAGCAGACATCTCCCATCCCGAGTGATCCCTTCTCCATCCCCCAGCTGCCTTCTCCGCCAGCTCATGAGGCCAACCATGGATAATCGTCCTGGCCCTTGTGTCTACTGTCCTTGGGTGTCAGTCTCCTATTATGTCATTTTATATTCCACCAATGAGTGCAGTCCTTCTATGTCCGTCCTTCTCTTCCTGACTCATTTCACTTGGCACGAGACTCTCCAGGTCCACCGACTTACAAGCAAAACTTCACGACTTCATCTTTTTTAACAGCTGCTAGTATTCCACTGTGTAGATGGACCCAAGTTCCTTTGACCAGTCGTCTGTTCTCGGCCCTCGGGTTGTTTCCAGACTCTGGCTATTGTGAACAGCGCTGCCATGAAACGTGCAGGGGCAGATGTCATTTCGACTGTGGTTATTTTTTTGCACCCTCGGGATATATTCCAGGAGTGGTATTCCTGGGTTCACATGGGAGCTCGATTTCTAGTTTTTGGAGGAACGTAAAACTCGGTTTTCTTGCCGCCTCCTGTCTGTCCCCTGCTTTATCGTGCAGCCTTCTGTGGATCAGACGGGATGTGGTTGTTTCACGGGGGCTGTGGCCGAGAGCTCTGTGGGGTGGGAGACCCGTGGGGGCCCAGTGAAGATTTTATGGATCCACTTGGTGGTCTGGACGCTCGGGGTCTATCTCAAGCGGACCAAGAGGCTGATGGCTGGGGTTCTACCCAACCCACTTTTCTGCGAGAGCTGAAAATATTTCTAAACTATTGTGCAATGGGGCTGGAGCGATAGCCAGCGGGGAGAGGGCGTTGGCCAGGCACGCGGCTGACCTGGGTTCGATTCCCAGCATCCCCATAATGGTCCCCTGAGCACCGCCAGGAGTCATTCCTGAGTGCAGAGCCAGGAGAAACCCCTGAGGCATTGCCTGGGTGTGACCCAAAAGCAAAATAAATGAATAAATAAATAAATGAATGAAATATATTCTGGCAAACACTTCACGATGTCTGTATTCCTTTCGAGAGCTGGAACGTGTCCTGTGTCTTGGCCGCATTTCACCTAGAGATCAAGGTTTCCTTGAAAACGTTATTTGTTTTTTGCTCTTGAGTCACACCCAGTGACGTTCAAAGG